>NC_060139.1:1072424104-1072597069 GCF_021461385.2 Schistocerca piceifrons
CTCTCTATAATCCAAGCATGTGATCCATCCAGAAAAATCTCATCATCTGTAAGACATTAAATCCTAATCTATAAAAGAGAAATGCCTCCCTTCATAGCTTTTAATAATAAATATTATGAATTTCTAGCCACTAAGTCTCGTACCGGCACATGGCAGTTCCTACTGGCTCAATTGCACAAATAAAGTTTAGTTTGATGATGAAAATAATCAGTTTACTGGTTCTGTTACCAGTTGTGGAAAACCTGTTGTACAACTGACAACAGAACCAGTAAATCTATTGTTTTCATCTTTCCTTTTATGTGTTAAGATTATACACAATCTCATCAAAAGAATCTGGAGACACTAATGTAATGGAGAATTTACAAATAGATATCACGAGAATCAGACCCACCAGTATAAAAGGTGGTATTGAAACAGTAACAGCAGAATGTGTTGGCCAGAAGATCTCAGTGATTTTGAAAGTGGGCTAGTCATTGAATGTCACCTGAGTAACACATCAATCGGACATTCCAACTCTTCTAAAACTTCCCAATTCAACTGTTGTTTATGTGATTGTGAAGTGAAAATGTGAAGGAACTACCACAGCTAAACCAAGACCAGGTAGATTTCATGTGCTGACAAACAGGGACTGTCAGATGCAGAACGTGGTTGTAAAAAATTACATTAAATGAGCAAAAGCAAACACTTCTGAGTTAGTTACCAATAGTCTCGTTGGCACAATGACTGTGTTTGGGAGTTAGAAAGAATGGGGTACAGTGGTCGAGCAGCTCCCTGTAAGCTACATATTTCTGTACTCAGTGCTAAGTGATGCTTGAGGTGGCATAAAGAGCGATGACACTGGTCCGTGGATGACTGGAAATGAGTGATTTGGAGTGGGAACTGTGCTATATCATGTGGCATCTGATGTAAGGGTTAAGTTTGGCAAATGCCTGGAGAACATTACCAACCATCATGTATAGTGCCAACAGTGAAGTTCTGATGAAGGGGATCGTGTTACAGTATGGGCATGTTTTTGTGGTTAGGGTTTTATCCCATTGTTGCACTTAAGAAAACACTAAATGTGGAAGGACATGACCAAATTCTAACATCATTATATACTGTGTGTAGTAGAAGAACAGTTTATAAACAGTAATTGTTCATATCAGTATGACAATTCACTTTGTCATTCTGTGTGGCAGTGATTTGTGGACAATAATATTTGAGGAGTGTTTTTTGAAAAATTGATAAATGCTCAAAATTCAAATTTTTGCAGTTACAGATCAAGCTTCTTGCCACACATGACCTGTTGAAACAGTTTTGTTAAAAGCCGATATTTGCTGTTGTTACTGGGTGTTGTTAACTACAAGTTCTTGCAAAACTTGATATTTGCCCTCAGCCAGTTAGGCAGAAGTCAATGAACACTAAATTTGCTTTCTTGCTTAGAGACATGAAGGGAGAATAACAATACAGGATGGCATTGTCAGTGATAATGTGAGAGTATTTTTCAGCGAAAAAGAAAAAAAAAAATGTTTAAGAAGAAGAAGAGGATGAAGAAGAAGAACACGAATTGTAGCCAAGTACTAGCCACCAGAACCAACAATAGAAATAAATTAGTGGTTTACACAACAACATTAACTCCAGATTATTGCTCAGTTTGAGCTGGCTTTATCAGGGAGAAGGAACATCAAGAAGAAATTAAAACGGAGAATATTATTTCGATTGAGTACAGTGTAGGGAGAAAAGGTGGCCAGACTCTCAAAAGAAACAAGATCTGGAGAAAAATAGCCAGTTAAAGAACACACCATATGTTGCACAAATTTTATGCAAAAAAAGCTTTTTGCAGTAACAGAGGAAAATCCAAATATGATTAAAATATTTTTTTGTATATAAAACAGAACTGGCCAGTACCAGAGCTCTCTGTAGGTGAAATATTCTGTTCAGAGCAGGATTGGCTATACAATGTGTGCATTATGTTTTATTGCAGACCACAGAAAAATTAAAAGGATTGCTTTTTATACTTGGCTTAAAACAAAAGGGCCGAAAGGATGCAACAGAATAGCCTCTCCCCTATTAGATTTTTTCAGAAACCTGGAAGTGTTCCAGCCACAAAATGGTCTATGTGAAATTAATTTATTTCTTACTCAAAATAAAACTACAGTATTGAAGAGCACACTGGTGTCCTTTATGGATGAAAGCAGAAAGTTTAATGAGCTGGTACATTGATTCCCTATTTGTGGTTACAGCTATAATCCTGACAGAGTGTATTGTAGAGTAGATAAAGACTGCCAGAAAGAGGAAGATAGTCTTTCACCAATTGAATATTATAAAGTTTTGGTTCAATATGACATCATCAGAACAATAAAATAAAGATTGGCATGCACAGGATCTCAAGTCCATTGCACCAAAAGCAGTCCAATCTAAGACACCTTTCAAAGTAACTGCTCAGTGAGTGATGGTCTGTGTAAAGTCTAATAAGGATGTATTGTATTCAGTATCGGCCACTTAAAATGGAAGTCCTGAAGAGGTTGAAGTACAGAAATAAAAAAAAAAAAAAAATACAGCCAGGAAGTGATGAAAGCTGCCACCCTGGAAAGGAAGAATGTGCTCAGAAAGGAAAAGAAAAAGTGTCCCATAAGACTTATGGTATGAGGCATTTTAAAATACCAGAATGAACAGAAGAGTTTTATAAGGACACTGGTAAAAATAAACTGTAGATCGTCAGTTTAGTATTGTTGTAGCCAATATATTGTGTTGTATTTCAGTAGTGTTTGTTGCTACTGTGCACTTGTGCTTAAGAGTTGGATACTAAAGTACTATATTGTAGTACAATAATGTATTTATATGCAAAATGAAGAACAAAGTAACTTTCTAATTAAATGTAAAAGATAAAAAAGAAATGGAAAAAATAAATTCAAATGTGTATGTTAGCAAAACTTTCGTCTTTATATTTTTTACAAACTTTTGAAAAAAAATTGGGAACTTCGTGAATCTGTTCTGAAATAAACAGTGAAAATTTTGGAAAAGGCAAACACTCAGTTGGAATTGTGCCTGCAAAAGCTCTGTAGGTGTTAAATTATCTTCTTTATGTAATTAATATTTCAGTATATATAATTTTTCCCACGTGGAATGTTTCCTTCTATTATATTAATATTTCAGTATGATATTTTAAAAATGCATTTTCCAAAAAATTTGCTTTTTTGCATTTATCAAGTTTTCAAAACATGCTCCTCATATCTGGAAGGAATAACCTGCCCAATGCCTCAACTTAAACCAATTGGAACACCTTTGGGATGAGTCAGAACATTGACTTGGCTCCAAATGCTTGTGTCTAACATCATCACTACTTTGCCTGGTTTCTGCCCAAAATAGGGTGCCATTCCTCCACAGATGTTGAGGCATCTCACTGAAAGTGTCCCCAGCAGAGTTTAAGCCATCTTAAAGGCAAAGGGTGGACACACCTCATATCAACATCTAGAAATAGGTGTTCTGATATTTTTGATCTGATAATGTACATCTGCTGTTGCTCTAACAGTAACCATTAAAGATAAAATTAAATACTAATCTGGCTCACTTTTCCCCTTTCCACAGCTAAGACTCTAATTATTTTTTCCTTTGCTATTCCACAATTCCTGTCTCCTTACAGGTGGTGTCCTTGCTTCCCATTGTGGATGCCACCTTCGTGTACACAAATATCTCCCATTCCCATGGCCTTTTCTGCTATGGAACATTACCTGTCTCAGTATCCTACTGGCACCCACCCCACCACCTCCCCCCTAAATCTTTTGCACAACTAAATCCTGACACATAATTATTTCTGCTTTAAATTACAAATCCATAGAACTTCAAGGTTACTTCCATGCCATCTCCCTATGCCAGAGAGGTATGGGCCACCTTGAGCAACCCTTCCTGCTCTCCCTGAATCTTTTGTTTGTTCAGATTCATTGATTAAATCTTCATAATGAGTATCCATGCCAAAGATAACCTGTGATCTTTCCTCCAGAATCCTAAAACCTACTCTCTTAATAGGCTACACCTGACTCTTCCCAATTCTACAAGGTACCTTGCTTTGACGTTGACCACCATCACTATTATGGCTCCGTAACAGAATCTTTCCATGTCAAAAGCACCAATTGTGGACTTGCAAATTCATTTAAGATGCAACACACACACAAAAGTAATTTTAACACATAGCAAACATTTCAAGAGTCACTGTCTCATCATGAGCTGTCATTGTTTAAATTATCGGTCAGAAGTACTTTAACATGCAAAGAAGCAATCATAAAGTAAAGTTATGTGGAGAAACAGTCCTTGTCTTACTTTAAAATTTCCACCTTGAGGGCACCTGTTCCATCTCAGCACGGTACCACTTCTTCACCTGAATGCCTTCTTTCTTCAGGACTTTATCCCAATGCATCTGCTTTTTGTAAAACCAGCTGATTTTGGATACAATGGAACAAATAGGTTATTACACTCTTTTGATGTTGTGCCCTTACTTTCCAATGCACACGACACCAACTGTATAAAATTATGAGACAGTATTGCTTGCCAGGACTTATTTCAAGGAGAAATGTCAGTAATGTCGATAGACATACACCATCCTAGATTTTGGAACAAATAATTCCTTTCTCAGGGAGGAGAGAGTGGTGAATTTGGGAGGGTAAAAAGGAAGAGCAGCTCACTCTGGCCCAGGATTAAGACAACATTTCCATTGCAAGGTTGAAGATCTGCCCTCAGATCTCTCCCAAAGGTGAGCAAGCAATTGGGTATCATGATTTTATAGTTTTATCAAGGGAATTTTTCTTAATTGTACTAAATATGCAGGGATCACTTTACTATCACAGTGTCTAAAGGTCTTGGTAAATTCCATGGGAAAGATGATGAGAGGTATTCTGGATCTGAATTTGAAGAAGAACAATGTGTATTTTTGTTTCCTAGAAGAGCAACTGATTTTATGTTTGCACTCAGATCAGTAAAGGAAAAATATTCGGAGAAAAGAAAGGATGTGATAATAGTGTTCTTGATTTTCAGAAGACATATGACAGTGTGCTGGGAGTGCTTAGAAAAATAAAATGCCCCATAGGCTCTAAGCAAAAAATTGAGGTGCTGTGTAATAACTGTGAGAGATAGAAGGTCAAAGTTTTTTAGAGCAAAGAGAGAGATTCTCCCCATTACTCATTGTCACCCTCCTGAATACCATAGTGAAGGACATCAAAGAAATCATCTTGTATTTGCAAATGATGTTGCTATTTGGGATGAAACCAACATGAAGGTACAGAGAAAATTAGATCTGTGGGACAGCATGTTGAATTTGGATTAACTATGGTGATGTGGAGGGGTGGGAGTGGAAGAAAATGGTGGCAATGTGAATAAGTAGCTCTCCATGTAACCTATTTTTGGAGAGGAGAAGATATAGAGAATGTGAAGAATATCAGTACTTGTAATTTTGTGGCAAGCGTTGGAGGATCCAATCTTGAGGTTCTTAACATGTTAACCAATTCTTCATCCTAGCACAAAGACATCTCTGGGATAGGCAGTTCCTCTAAGAACAAAACAAGACCTTGTTCAAGGCTTTCTTTCTGCTCATCACAATCTAAAGTCTGTTGAGGAGTGTCATAACCAAACATGTGTAAGTCACTTACAAGTATGTGAAATTAAATGCATTAGGTCTGCTCTACAAAAGACAAAAAGAGACAAGATCACAATCAAGCACATAATAAGAGATCTGCAAGTGGAAGTGACCACGGAGGAAAGGCTAAGTGTAGAGAGACCGAAGTGGTTTGGTCTGTGTAATGGATGCAGCCTGAATTCCCCATTACTACTTGGAGAGGAATGCGCCAGGACAAAGACCATCGAAGAAAGAGGTGGCCAGATGAGTTTAAAGAAGACTTTGAAAAAGAAGTAGCATGAGATGCTGTGGTGAAGGTGGGAACCCACCAGGACAGAAACAGCAGTTTTTGAACACACACACACCAGCTGGAACAGCATTATGCAAACTTGGCATCCATATAACATTTCTGTCAAATTCACGTCTAAAAGGCATAGTTCTGTAAAATCTTAGTCGTGGTGAGCCATTCTTCAGGAAATGTCACAGAATACCATAAAACCTTTTGCATAATTTTTTTACTGTACTCTTCAGCCAAATGGTGTGACTGGTAGGACTGAGATACACATTTCACAATAATAATCATTTGACATAAGAACAGTACTCAAACGCAGTGTCTCTGGATGAATATCGCACAACTGAAATACAAACAGAAATGTCTCTCTTAGACATTGGCTGAAATGTGCCTACAATATGAAGTCCACAAGTTGTGCTAGGCAGCAAACCAGGAGTTGAGAGTGGTTGATGGCAGCCTCCAACCTGGAACTAATAATATGTCCTTGAGGATGACAGCACTTCTTGCACATCGGCAATTTGCAGAGGTGTTGGCACAGTGATAATAGCAGCTGATGGGACAACAGTACTTCTGGGATGTCAGATATTGGCACACGCCGGAGGTGTGGCTCGATGACACTGGCTGCCAGCGGGATGATGTGCGGTGTGACATGTCACTTGGGAGTGGTGGATGATACTCTGGCATAGCGTCAGTGACAGGTGCTTCCAGTGAGCGTGATGACTGTGTTTGGCGAGCTGCTGGTGTGGTTGGTGTGAAGCCCGAACTGCCCGCAACATGCTCAAGTGGCAGCCTAAACAGGTCCTGCATAAGGATATCCTTGTGGTGCTGTTTGCACACACAACACAGTGCAGTAAAGTGGATCCTAGACTACAGTGGTCTCTGCTGCGACAGACACACTGACTATTGGTGAAGTCAGTGTGGCCAGATTGCATGGAGGCTGTCTGAAGCTGTGAAGTAAACAGCTGTGTGAGGCTAGACTTGTAAACAGTCTGGTGAATTAAATTCATGAGAACCGTTTATGTCCATCCTCTAGGAGTGGTATCGCCCACCTTGTGTTACAAAGGGCTCAAAATGTGTTAACCCATTTAATAAAAACTATGATCATAACAGATGGGAAATACATTTCCTTTTTGTGTTAAGAGTGTACACTATCTTATTAAAAGAATCTGAACACACATTTGACCACTAGATATCATAAGATGCAGACCTACCATTATAAAAGAGGTGGGGGCTATTGTGCTCAGTAGTGAAGCAGTAACAGCAGAATATTTGTTATGTGGAGCGGCATAGTTCCAGGTGGATACTATAAGTTTTACACTTGCATTCCATGTTCTCAGTCTCTCTAATTAGATTTGTGGTGTAAAAGTGCCATGAAAAGTTGGGTGATCCCATCCTGTTCCGTAAAGATACGATGAATATCTGAGGTAAATTGCAGACAGTTATCCATCACAAAAAGTATGGTGGTGATTGGTTGGTGTATGTATGGTGCTCAACCCAAAAGTTTGGGAAGGCCTCTGATGGTGAAAACTTTGAAAAGTGGCAGAATTGCTGTCCCTGAGGTTGCAGCACCGATCCTATGTTAGGCATGGAAAACAAAAATATGGTAAATAATTTTAAGCTATATGCAATTCAACAAGGTGCCCATGGATCAAATGATGTTCTCTCACAGTTTAGTAGGTGTGAGTCAGGGGTGGGTAACTTTCACCGGCACAGCCTGGTTGGAAATGCAGTCCATGCAGCAGTGGCCCAACTATCCAAGATCGACTCAATGACTTTTCAGCAGACATAATGCCAAACCAGTGCTTTCATAGTTTTCATGAGATTAACTTCTCAACTGTCAAAGTGTAAGAGAGATAAGATATAGTGCTGTAGCACTACTCAATCAGAATCAAACTCTGTGAATGAAAAAGAATTTCTTCAGAGAGCAACAAGATGGAGATGTAAGGAAAAGTAGCACCTAAGTAATGGGTTTGCCCAAAGTGGAATTAAACAAGGGAAACTCCAGGTTGGAATATGAACAATCTAAGGAAAAGATAGATTACTACTTACTATACAGATGACACTTGACACTTTAAGTTACAGACAGGTACAACTAAAAGACAGTTACACATTACTTTTCGACCATAGTCTTTATCAGTAAAAGAAAGGCACAGCATTCATACACACAAGTGAGCACACCTCGCATGCGCATCGCCAACCCCTCTGGCAGCTCAGACAAGAATTGGCATTCCTACACTACTGCTAGAAAAGGGGAAATTTCTTTCACATATTCTATGTAGAACTGAATTGGTATTCCATCAGGTCCAGTGACCTTTTGTCTGTTGAGTGATTTCAGTTGCATTTTTATCCCTTAGTCACTCAGTTTGGTATCTGTCACTTTATTATTTCTGTGATGATTTAAGGGAGAAACTGCAATGAAATAAAAAAAAAAAAAAAAAAAATTGATTTTGGCCTTTTCTTTATCGTCTTCCATTTCAAAGGCTCTGTGATCACATAATATCTGGACACATGGCTTCGATCTATTTACTGAATTGACATAAGACCAAAACTCTTTAGGATTTTCTATCAGGTTGATAGAATTTTACATGCAAATTCATTGAATGTGTCATGCCTGGGCCTCATTATGCCAATTTTGGCTTCATTTCATTTTTCTTTGTTTATGTGGCTTTGGCTACATTTAAATTTGGAGTCAAGCTCTCTTTTCATTATTATCAGTTTTCTAAAATAGTTGTCAAACCACAATGTGTCTTTTCTGGCCCTCACAACTTTACTAGACACATGCCAGTTTAAAGCATATCTTTTGTGTCCCTCACAACTTTGCTTGACACATGCTAATCCGAAGCATAATGTATAGTGCTCGTGAACTTTGTCAGTGCTGGAGATGAGATCTTCTTGTTGGCCTGTCAGTAAGCTGAAAACGTTTTCTTATGGCTCTTGCAAAATAGAGAGAGCTTTTTGCCTTTCTTTGTTTTTGTATTTACAACTGTATTGAGTGATGCTGTAATGGCCTTACGTCACTGATTCCCTATTTGACACTGAGTCAAAAAGTTTGGGTCTGTTTGCCACAGCAGGCCCAAGATGTTACTTTCTGTAGTTAATTCTCTGATTAGCTGCCCAAGGTAATCTTTGGACAAGGCATTCATAACAATTTCACATTCAACCTATCTTAACAATATACAATACAGCTAGAGTTTAGAGTTCCAGTATTATTTACATATAGTTTCAGTCAGCTTTGCGTCTCTAGTACTATAAAGGTGTTTTTTGCATATATAAGTACAACTACTATTGGGGCCTTGGCAATGCCCTTTCCGCAGTGGATACACCGGTTCCTGTCAGATCACCAAAGTTAAGCACTGTCGGGCGTGGCCGGCATTTGGATGGGTGACCATCCGGCCCGCCATGTGCTGTTGCCATTTTTCGGGGTGCACTCAGCCTCGTGATGCCAATTGAGGAGCTACTCGACCGAATAGTAGCGGCTCCGGTCAAAGAAAACCATCATAACGACCGGGAGAGCGGTGTGCTGACCACACACCCCTCCTATCTGCATCCTCAGCTGAGGATGATACAGCGGTTGGATGGTCCTGATGAGTCACTTGGCCTGAAGATGGAGTGCTTTTACTGGGGCCTTCCCAGATCCCTGCACTTAACTAATACTATATTAACATTTTCTTTGTGCAGTCTGCTATGCGGACTACTACTCTGTCAGGCTCATAATGCATCTTATGGGGCCTGTGGAGATATTTCTCTAGTCTAAAAAAACCACATGTCCTCACCATATGTACTCCACTATCCTAGTAGCCACTTCCTGCATGTAGTGCACGGCTGACCTATTTAGGTATACCTATGCCTGTGCCGTAGATTGTCACAAAGGATATTAATCCAGACTTCACAAGGAGTCATCTACAGTCAAGAAATGGCACAGTGAACCAGATATATTTCAATATGCAACACCACATATGGAAATATAAATAACAATATTGAGCCATAAAGAGTTCAGGTCATATAACACTTGAACACACACAATCCAATCAGTGAGCCAGAGAGAGCATCAAATAATGTTTGCATAGTTCATCTTAGTGTTTGATGATGTGTAGAGCACTGGAGCAGTTCACTTGATGCTGATACACAGAAAAATGCAGGAGTCTTGAAGAGCTCCCGGTTCAAATGTCTGTTAGCACATGTGATGGCATGTGGTTGGCTGGTTTCTGGAGGCACGGCTCGGATATCATGCCACTGCCTGTGGGAGCTGGCGTGTGCTATGGAGGCTCACTATTCTTCATTACAGCCATTGCCCATGCTGTATTCACAGCAAGGGCTGTGCACGCTATGTGAGTCTGCAGCCAGAATAGAGGCCAGCAAAAAGGGCTGTGCACGCTATGTGAATCTGCAGCCAGAATAGGGGCCAGCAAATTATACATCAGGAGCTGACACCACATCCCACCCCTGCAGCTGAGTGGAGAAGAGAGCTTGGTTGCATAGATTGTCTGCTGGCAAGCTGCTGTTGCTTGAATGATGAGGCCAACTTGGAGGAGAGAGGGTCCTCATCCAGCACAGGTCAAACCCCAGTACATTGGGAAATCTGCCAAAACTGACATATCCAGGGATGCCAGTGGCAGTGGCATGAGATGCAGCTGCACTGTCAGGCTGCAGTGACTCAGGCAGCTCGTGTTGAACTAGTGTGCTAGCCTTGGGCGGGGAGCCCATGAAGACATCAGGAGTGTATAACACATGTGACAGCAATGGCAATGACAGAAGGTGCACCGCTAGTGGAGATGGAGATGGTGATACCAAAAACATCAGGTGCAATGATGCCTCCAAAATGTGACTGTCACTGAAGCTGCGATGCTGGAGGACTCTGGTGGTGACATCATCATGACATCATGCAGTCGTGACCCCAAGCTGCAGGTGTGGCAGCTGCGTTGGTGATGGCACCTGTTACCGCAATGGGAGTAAAGTAGGCAGCTGCCTAGGTTATGTGGTAGTCCCAGCTCCTAAGGTTGATGGCACCTGTTACCGCAATGGGAGTAAAGTGGGCAGCTGCCTAGGTTATGTGGTAGTCCCAGCTCCTAAGGTCTACAGACCCAAAGTCTGACAGTGCTGCAGCAGCTGGTTCTTGTTGAGATAAGCAGATGGAGCAGAAGGAAGACCTATGAATGTGATTCTGGTGCCGCAGCATACTGCTAGAAGGGCCTAATATGACATACATCAAATGTCTACTGTAGCCCCAAGGTCCCACTTTTCGACAGAGAAACTGTAAACTTCAGATTGGTTACCAGGTGCTCTTTGCTAGACAAATGGTGCAAGAGATTAGCAATGTCCATTGTTGCCATCCGTGCAGTAATTCAGCTGCTGAATGCTGTCTGATGGGAATGTAATGGTAGAAACCTAGAAAAATCAACAAAGCATCTTCTTTAGTGTGGCATTCCTTAACCTTGAGCTTTCGCTGGTTGAACATGTGAATGAATCGCTCTGCCTCGCTGTTCGACTGAGGATGGAAGTGTGTGGTACACACATGAAAAATGCTGTTGTGGTTGCAAAAATCTGAAAATTCCTTCAACATAAATTGTTGACCATTGTCTGATATGACGGTGGTGGGCAGTCCTTCAACGGCCAAGACTTGAGCTACAATTCTGGCAGTAGCAGAGGATGTTGTCAACCGCATTGGTGCAGCAATTGGAAATTCTGTATATGCATTGACAAGTACCAACCAGCATGAACGTAGAAAGGGTCTTGCATAATCATTATATATCCTCTGCCATGATGCACCCGACTCAGACTATGGGAACAACTGCTGCTACAGCATAGCCTGAGTCTGTTGATAAACATTGCAGCTCATTGTTATTGCTTTAGCCAGACTGTCCATGCACATCTGTGACCCATGCTTTCTAGCTAGTAGCTTAGTGTGTACCACCCCACTATGGCATGAGTGAAGGACTTTTGAAACTTGGTGTTGCAGCCAAACAGGGATGAGTATGCAAGGTCTGTCCTGTGAGGTGTGCAGCAGAATTGTGAATCAATAAAGAATGCTGAAAAGCAAAGTATCTTCTGGCAGTGGCAACTGGAATATTGATTTTTCTGGCTGGTCATTCTGTGAAAACATAGTGATGGAGATGCAGAAGTGTGTCATCAGTACATGTCTCCCTAACTGCCAGGGAAGTATCCAGTGGAAAATCAACCAACTGATCATGGATATGGTCATCAATTTGAAGACATTTGTGTTCAGTGTGGTTAAACTCATCATCACATCCCACTCACAACCATGTTACAGCATCTACATTGGCATGCTTTGTCGATGGGTGATACATGTTGTCAGAGTTATACTCATTTAAAATCAAGGCTAATCATTGCAATCTGTGTGCCATTCTTTCTGATATCATTCAGTCAGGGCCAAACAACATGACAAATGGCTTATGTTCTGTAATTAGGGTGAACTTGCAGCCATTAAAATATTCGTAAAATGACGGACTGCACACATGATGGCTAGGGCATTTTCATCCACCTGACTGTATCTGATCTGGGCTTAGTTCAACATCTCAGGGATGAATGTTGTCAGCCTATTGTGACTGTCAACTTTGTGTGATTAGATGGCACCAATGCTGTACTGGGAAGTGTAGGTTGCTAGCACTTGTCAGATCAAAGTGAACTGGGCAACGTTGTTGCAGAAGCACTCCCTTCAGTCTAGTGTGCTGTGTTCTTTTGCTTTGTCTCTGTAATTTGTTAATAGGTGTAGCAATTTGTGCTGCATTAGGAATAAACTCATATAATAAGTGATTTCGCCCAAAAAAGCCTGAAGTTATTGTAAGTTCTTTGGGACTGGTAGATCTGTGATTGCTCAAAGATGCATGTCGAGTGCCCACATGCTGTAAATGTCAATGATGTGGCCCAATTATTCAATGTATGGTTAAAGTCTGACACCTGAGGCAGTTAGATCAAAAACATAAGTCTTGCAATAACAGAAACAGTTTCTGAAGATTGGTGATGTGGTTCTGTTGGTCCTTGCCACACACAATACTGTCATCCAAGTTTCTGCAACATCGGGAGCCTTCTTGCTGACTTATTCAAGATATTGTTGAAATTTTGCTGGGGCAGGGGAAATTCCAGAATGCAACTATCATATCTGTATAAACCTGTGATGTGTTAATCACCAGCTTCTGCTTTATCTCATTGTCCACCTCCATTGGAGGTATTCATCTTTCAGATCGATTGATAAAAAATATTTTCTCCTACTCAGCCTGGCTGCTAATTCCTTGGGCTTTGGTATCAGATAGGTATCCAGAATAGCTTGCGTCTTGATTGTGACTTGAAAGTCTGCACACAACCGAATGTCATCATTTTTCTTGCGGCCAATCACTGGGGTTGGGGGGGACCACTCACTTTATGTCACTGTTTCAATGACCCTAAAGCTCATAATCAATACAATTTTGACAGTGTCCAGAATAGTGAAAGGCACATTACATGCTTTGCAGAACTTAGACTGAGCATTTCCTTTCACCGTTATGTGTGCTTGAAAACCTGTCTTCATTCGGAATGGCCGTTGACGCAAGGTGCACCACACCTGTAACAAACAGGCAAATTGATTGACCACTTTCACTTCTGGGTCTTGCTGCAACTAATTATAAGGAGAAGAAACAGTACAGAATCCTTTTGTGGGAATGACTGTATTGTTATATTCAACCATATCACCCTGCCTAGGTTGCAAAAATTGTGCGTCTATGAGCTAGCTGCAGCTCCAATGTTTAGCTGAAAGGCAATGTCCTTGTCATTAATTTGCATGATGAACAATTTCTTCTGATTTTCTGTGATTGTTGTTGCAGTAATGGGTTTGGCTGCATGGAATTGACAGGACTGACAGCCTTGTGACATGCCGTCATTCGACGGCTGCTGGAACAAGCTACACATTTTGTGCATCGCATGGGAGTAACCTGAGCTTTGCATGAGTGATTGCTGAGCTTGCCATTGTGACCCTGGTTCACTTCGCAATCGAATTTATTGGGTCATTTGCCAGCACTTGCTCCAGAAAAACATAAATATCCATAATTTCCTCAGACAACAATATATGCTTCTTAGCTTGCAAACACACAGACTTGGGTATACAATGATTCACACAAATCTAAGGGCTGTCAATTCGACTAAATACCTAGGAATTACAATTACAAGCAACTTAAATTGGAAAGACCACATAGATAATGTTGTGGGGAAGGCGAAACAAAGACTGCGCTTTGTTGGCAGAACACTTACATGATGTGACAAACCCACTAAAGAGACAGCTTACATTACAATTGTCCGTCTTCTGCTGGAATATTGCTGCACGGTATGGGATCCTTACCAGGTAGGATTGACGGAGGACATCGAAAAAGTGCAAAGAAAGGCAGCTCGTTTCATGTTATCGTGCAATAGGGGTGAGAGTGTCACTGATATGATACGCGAGTTGGGGTGGCAGTCACTGCAATGAAGGTGGTTTTCTTTTCAGCGCGATCTATTTACGAAATTTCAATCACCAACTTTCTCTTCCGAATGTAAAAATATTTTGTTGACACCCACCTACGTAGGGAGAAATGATCATCATAATAAAATAATAGAAATAAGAGCTCAAACGCAAAGATTTAGGTGTTCTTTTTTTCCACGCATCATTCGAGAGTGGAATGGTAGAGAAGTAATATGAAAATGGTTCGATGAACCCTCTGCCAGGCACTTAAGTGTGAAATGCAGAGTAACCACATAGATGTAGAGCTTGTTCCAGTAATCACTTGTAGTATTCCGAAATTTGCAGTCTCTATGATGAAGTTTAATAAAACGCGTTACTGATGTGCAGTACACGATTACATAGCGTCTGGTCAGGAAAGTGCTGAATAACCAAATACCAACTCATTTTATCCATATGTAACATGATACTGTGACTGGACACACTTAAAATAGCATTGCAGTGTTAACCCTTCTAGTTCCATGAACCACTGCTTAAAAATTTGCGCAGGGGTCTCAGAAGCTCAGAAGAATTGAAAGCACACCATTCTGATGGCCGGCTGGGGTGGTCAAGCCGTTCTAGGTGCTACAGTCTGGAACCACGTGACCGCTACAGTCGCAGGTTTGAATCCTGCCTTGGGCATGGCTGTGTGTGATGTCCTTGGGTTAGTTAGGTTTAAGTAGTTCTAAGTTCTAGGGGACTGATGACCTCAGAAGCTACGTCCCATAGTGCTCAGACCCATTTGAACCATGCTGATGTGTGATGAAAGTGCATAGTAATCATGAAATGTTCTGGAGCAATTCATCATAACCAGATGTAGTAGGGTTCTGAAGGGGGCACAATTTCAAAGGTAATTTGTAAGTATCAGGACCAGCCCGCACAAAGAGGCGACTCACAAATTCCATACGCCATGGAGTGCTGGTGTAACCTGGATATACATTTGTCCCTGTCCTCCAAATCAGAATTAAATGGGACAAAAGGAGGCAGCAGAGGGTCCATCGTGGTGGACCGAGTCAGTCTTTAAGAAGTTAACAGCTGCACAAACTGAGTCTGCAAAGTGAGTAGTTGTTCAAGCTGGTCAGACCTTGTAAATTGTAGCACTATAAATACCTTGAATCAGTAGATAGCTGCTGATTAGCAGTAAATCATTGTCCTGTTTTCCTCATTGCCAGTAAAATATATCAATCAAGATTTCATGAGGAATAATTAAACCAGTATCTGAAGTTAAGGAGCAGGGCACAGTGAACCTGGTATGTTCCAATACACTATACCATACACAAAAATATAAATAATGAGCCATAGACAGTTCAAGACATATAACACTTGAACACAGACAATTCAGTCCATGAGCTAGAGAGAGAACAAAGTAACATTTGCCATGTTCGTCTTAGTGCTCACTTGATGCTGATACACACAAGACTGCAAGTGTCTTTAAGAGCTCCCAGTTCAAACATCAGCTAGTGCATATAATGGCATGTGTTGACTGGTGTGTGGAAGCATGGCTCACCTGAAGCACCACTGCTGGCAGGAGCTGGCATGTGCTGTGGAGACACACTGGTCTGCGTTACAGCTGTTGCCCATGACATGTTCTCCATGACAACAGCTTTGCGTCCTATGGGAGTGCATGGCTGGAATTAGGAGCAGGAAGTTAAGCATCAGGTGCCAACACCAGAGCCACAGAATCATCTTAGTCTCCAGTTTAAGTGTTTTACTCGACTCCAAACCAGAGGACCATGATCAGTTGCAGGAATGATGCAGCAAAATCGTGTCTCTACTTCCAACCCATGAACAAGGCTAGCTGTCTTCACAAAATTAGCTAGTCAGTTATAGGAGCTGAGGATGGCCCCTGAACTGTGGGGGCAGGCATCTGTCGTACTGACACGAGGCACAATTTGTAACTGGGTGCACTCAGTGGCTACTGACAGACCCTCCTCCACACTAGATTTCTTTCCCAATTTGCACTCTGTTTCCCTGGGGAGCTCCACCAGCTGCCTAACATTGGAGCTTCCACAGGCAAACAGTCTCACCCTCTGGACTTGTCCAGACTTTTCAGGAAGATCAGCCACTGTTCCAATGGAAGAGGCATCCTGGGTAGGCTCAGGTGTACTTTCAGCAGTGGACTAACCCTAGACCTGTTTTAGACACATAAGGGGACAGCTGTGTGGCCAGTGCCTGCCCAGAGATTCGCAACCACTCCACTGTCAGGTAAACGTGAACCAGGTGGGATGTGTGAATTGGAAGGCACAGGAGTCGCAGTGATTCCAGACATTGCTGTAGGCTCCACAGCTCTCAAAGCATTCATTGTAGATGCTCCAGTGACACTACAGCCCAGGACAGTCTTCTAGAAGCCTGTCAATCATGGCCAATACAACTTCCAGTGTTTACGGACCATGGCCAATTCCCCCAATGTCCACAACAGGTGCTGTCCTTTAATCAGCATTTGTCTATATTACATGAACCATAAACCATGTCATTGGTGAGGTGGTCCTCTTGCACATGCGTAGTGGAGTCGCGTATGGGGTATGGGTAGTACCTTTTCCCGCTTCTGGTTGCAGAAGTGTGGCTGGGCACCACTACGTAATATTGCCCCAGTTCAGAAATATAGTAAATCTGGAGCTGATGCACAGAGCAGTCTGAGTTGTGGTGGGGAGGTTGTTCGTCTCCACATGACCGCTGTTTAAGTTCAGTGATTTTGTTGTTTCCTCTTCGTTTATTGCTCTCACGTTAAATGATAACAAAATGGATTATTGTGACTGGTAGCTATCAAATGAATTAAAATACATTCGCATAATTACGGAGGGCTAAATATGTTATTAGTTTGAGATTTTATTTCCACCTTTCTGACAGTCAAGTATTAATCACCTTACAGAACAATGAAGTTATTTTTACTGGTTTTCTAAAGAGATTAGGCTTTTATTAATCTTTTCTGCTGAGGCACTCAATTTATTTGAAACAAAGTGTTTAATTTCACACTATTGGCTAGTTTCAACAGTTCGCTGCATGTCAAGTGCGTGTTATGGCATTATGCCATAATAAGGAACCAAATATGAGATAATACCCTACTGGTACTCCAAGAAAATTTATGTACGAATGTGCATTTTAAGCCGAATTATGCATTTTAGTATGGTTCATGAAATTCCGACGCTCTTGAAGTATTCTCTTTTGTCGTGTTTCTTTTATGACATAATGTAAGATCTTTTAATGTTTTACACGTGCGAATCATAGCTGCACAAGTGCGGTGACATCTGTTATCTGGCGCTCTCTTGCTGAAACGAACCTATTTCTGACAGGTCGCAGGAAATTATCGTGAATTGCGGTTTGAAAAGCATTACATTCAAAGCAGATTTCCTTTTACACAAGATGAACTATGTGCAAGAATAGAACGATAAATTTCTTAAATCACAAAGCGTTTGACTCTCATTTAAAAATCAACTCTTTGAAGATGACCATTTAGAAGAATTTCGAGCACAGAAGATCAGACATTTATGTCATTATTAAAAATTTTACTGGCACATTTGTGTGATGTATCTTAAAGTGTAGCACACGCAAAAAAGATCAACATTATATGTGGAAGCTTAACTTCTCTTCCAGCTTATTAATCTTCGAGACCAATATTATATGTGAATGCTATGTATATTAATTCAAACCATTAAATTTCCTTATTTGTGTGTTCACGCTATGTATATTAATTCAGACCATTAAATTTCCTTATTTGTGTGTTCACGCTACTTAAGAATGATCTTATGCTGTCATCAGCTGGTGAGATCACATGACATAAGCTATGACTGGCTTACAAAAGAGCATCGCAATCATGATTTCAATGCTTCGGAAAGTGAGATGCGGTGTTTGGTGGAATTCAAATTTATACTTTTGTAATACGAAAATGTGCAGTGTACATGTTGCTGCACATCAAAGGTCTTTCAAAACGTGTTTTCCCCCCCTGAGTTTCGTTTTCTAAACTACCGGGAAATTCTACGTTGGTGTATAAAACCGTAAACATTCAAAGGCTTGATGAGTTTTATAGTGCTGAAGAAGAGTATACTGACACTTAACATGGAAAAAGTGTAGTTTCACCTGGGAGAAAATGTATTTTTAACCGGTAAATCTGGGAAAAATCCAGGAATTTTTTTTTCCTTGTCCACGTATACACCCTGAAAGAAGTCACCAGGTCTGGATGGAATCCCAGTTTGGTTTCACAAAGAGTACTGTGCAGCAATGGTGTCTTACTTAGTTTGCATTTATTGTGAATATCCCACCCAATGCAAAGTCCCAAGCAACTGGAAAAAAGCACAAGTGACACCTTTATATAAGAAGGGTTAACAAACTGAACCACAATATTACAGACCAATGTACTTAACATTGGTTTGCTACATATTTCTTGAACATATATTCCATTCAAATTTAATAAATTTCCTTGAGATGGGAAACAGCTTCTTTTCACAACCCAGCACAGGTTTAGAAAGAAACTCAGTTTGCTCTTTTCTCACATGATATCCTGCAAGCTATGGACGAAGAGAATGGACAGATTCCATATTACTAAATTTCTGTGACACACCGCCCCACTACAGACTGTTAACAAATGTATGAACATATGAAATAGGTTCCCAGATATCTGAGAGGCTTGAAGACATACGTAGTTCTCACTGCCAAATGTCCATCGGAGACAAGGTTATCATCAGGAGTACCTCAGCGAAGTGTGATAGAACCACTCTTATTCTGTATACACATGAATGATCTGATGGACAGGGTGAGTGGCAATCTGCAGCTGTTGCTGATGACACTGTGGTGTACAGGAAGTTGCACCAATGTTTCTTCTTAAGAGGACTGGAACACCAACTCTTAACCTCCGTTTATAAGAAGACATTCTTAACAATTCCAAAGAGATAAGAAACACTATAAGAAATGACTTGTTCAGTGTTTACAATGTTACTAACATGAGCTACTCCAATATCTCCATCCACTTGTGACATAATTATTTAATTTACCTGCCCTAATAAGTCATTATCTGGCACCAAAATTGCCCGTTCACACAATCATTTTTTATCTCCCCCATGTTATAACTTCAAGTTGTTCAAATATATTTCAAGGAGGACACAGTACATGAAAGTCACAGAGCAAGTAAACAGAGTAAGACGTGTGTCGCTTTAACAGTCAAATCATAACTGAGTCCGAGTCTAGCGGGCGCTTGCTGGCTGGCCGCTTAGGTGGCGCTCCTACTGCATGGCTGGCAGACAGCGCCGCATGTAGAGAACGCACGTAACTGCGCGGCAGCACATTGAAAGATCGATGAGTCACAACACTTTTCTCCCTTTGAAGTTTTTGCACAGATCTTGATGGAAGTGGCCTGTGGATTGCTAACATCCATAGGTGTTGTTTGACTAGCCGTAAAGTCTCGAGGAGGAGGCTTCCTGTACGGACAGAAGTATCCCCGATGATAAAGGGTCAAGATGACAGGAGACGTGGGGGTTGAATCTCCTGGGGCCCCATGCACCAATCTGCCCATTTCAGCAAGTACGGTTGTTATAACAGGAGACATGGGCGATGTGTCCGCGTCCGTAGGAGAAGGAGACGAGTAGAGTTGCTCCAACAGATGATGGCCATCTGGTTCCTGCATGGGCATGTCTCCTGGTGGCATCAGTTCTTGTGCTGGCACCAATATGATGGTGAGAGGACTGCATTGTGAGTAATGAGAGATTCCAGGATCCCGAGCGTCAGTTAGTGTGGAAGGTGGTGTAGCAGCATCCGGAACAGGCGTTGCCGGCACACGAGGCCGAAGCTGGTCCGAATGACACACTACAACACCCATGTCCGTCTGGATTTCATACAGGCGTCGGCCACGTTGTTGTAAGGTGTGGCCAGGGCTCCATTTGGGCCGCCTGCCATATCCCTGTACCCATACAAGGTCGCTGGCGGTGAACCGGCCAAGCGAAGACACCCGCGGCCGTGAGGTGGAAGGCCGCAGAAGATGAAGTAGCGTGCGGGGCTGTCGGCCATGCAAGAGCTCAGCGAGGCTGTGGTCGCCCATGGGGGTGAAACAGTAAGAAGCCAGAAATTGGAGAAGCGCATCATCAGCCGCAGAAGAAGTCAGGAGTTTCCTCATCTGAGCCTTAAATGTGCGGACCAGTCATTCAGCCTCACCGTTTGACTGTGGATGGAACGGAGGGGCCATGACATGCATGATGCCTTGACGGGCACAAAAATCCCCGAAATCGGAAGAGACAAATTGTGGACCATTATCAGTCACAAGAGTAGAGGGAAGGCCTTCCAAAGAGAAAATGCGAGCATTGGTGGTTGCTGTGGTGGTAGGTGATGTGCAATGGACAATCAAAGGAAAGTTAGAGTAGGTGTCAATAATGAGAAGCCAATAAGTACCTAAAAAAGATTCCGCATTGTGAGCATGAATACACTCCCAGGGATTCTCAGGCGAAGGCCCTGGTGACAAAGATGACTTCAGGACGGCGGCCTGTGATGCACAAGGGCCGCAGGCAGGGACCATATGTGTGATTTCAGAGTCGATGCTGGGCCAGTACACATCACGGCGCACCAGAGATTTTGTGTGAGAGACACACCAGTGCCCTTGGTGAAGGAGGCGCAAGACCGAAGCACGCAAAGATGCAGGTACCACAACAAGTGGTGAAGCATTTTCGATGGAAAGGAGGATAACACCATTCCTAGCCATGAGGCGGTAATGCAAAGCATAATAGTTCCGCAACGGGTCAGAAGTCTTAGCGAACCGACAATCTGGCCAACCATTCTGAATACAGCGTAAAACCCAGGAGAGGGTAGGATCAGAACCCATAGCAGCCACCAGCCGGTCCCTGGTGATGGGGAACCCGTCCACAACCTGCTGCTTGGCAACATCCAGCTGGAAACACACGAGTTTGTCCCTATCGAATGCCAGATCAGGACCCATGGGCAGGTGAGACAGTGCATCAGCATTCACATGTTGAGCTGTCAGCCAGAAATGAATCTCATAATTGAAACGAGACAAGTAAAGAGCCCAACGCTGGAGGCGGTGTGCAGCTTTGTCGGGAAGTGACATTGATGATTAAAACAAGGACACAAGTGGTCTGTGATCTGTAACAAGAAGAAATTTGGATCCATAGAGGAAAACACCAAACTTATGATGGGCATAGAAAATGGCCAAAGCTTCTTTTTCAATTTGAGAATACTTTTGTTGGCATCAGAACAGTGCACAAGGACTGCACCAACCCCATATTGAGAGGTGTCCATGGCAAGGAAAAGATGTTGGCCAGGTCGATAAGTAGCCAAGCAAGTGGCCTGTTTCAGCATAGTTTCCAATTTCTGGAAAGCCACATTGCATGACGTGGACCAGTGAAAAGACACATTTTTATGCAACAGGCGATACAACGGCTGAGTCACAGAAGTAGCTGATGGTAAAAACCTGTGATGTTGTTGTTGTTGTGGTCTTCAATCCTGAGACTGGTTTGATGCAGCTCTCCATGCTACCCTATCCTGTGCAAGCTTCATCATTTCCCAGTACCTACTGCAGCCTACATCCTTCTGAATCTGCTTAGTGCATTCATCTCTTGGTCTCCCCCTACGATTTTTACCCTCCACGCTGCCCTCCAATGCTAAATTGGTGATCCCTTGATGCCTCAGAACATGTCCTACCAACCGATCCCTTCTTCTGGTCAAGTTCTGCCACAAACTTCTCTTCTCCCCAATCCTATTCAATACTTCCTCATTAGTTATGTGATCTACCCATCTAATCTTCAGCATTCTTCTGTAGCACCACATTTCGAAAGCTTCTATTCTCTTCTTGTCCAAACCATTTATCGTCCATGTTTCACTTCCATACATGGCTACACTCCATACGAATACTTTCAGAAATGACTTCCTGACACTTAAATCAATACTGGATGTTAACAAATTTCTCTTCTTCAGAAACGCTTTCATTGCCATTGCCAGCCTACATTTTATATCCTCTCTACTTCGACCATCGTCAGTTATTTTGCTCCCCAAATAGTAAAACTCCTTTACTACTTTAAGAGTCTCATTTCCTAATCTAATTCCCTCAGCATCACCTGACTTAATTCGACTACATTCCATTATCCTTGTTTTGCTTTTGTTGATGTTCATCTTATACCCTCCTTTCAAGACACTGTCCATTCCATTCAACTGCTCTTCCAAGTCCTTTACTGTCTCTGACAGAATTACAATGTCATCGGTGAACCTCAAAGTTTTTATTTCTTCTCCATGGATTTTAATACCTACTCCGAACTTTTCTTTTGTTTCCTTTATTGCTTGCTCAATATACAGATTGAATAACATCGGGGATAGGCTACAACCCGGGCTCACTCACTTCCCAACCACTGCTTCCATTTCATACCCCTCGACTCTTATAACTGCCATCTATTTTCTGTACAAATTGTAAATAACCTTTCGCTCTCTGTATTTTCCCCCTGCCACCTTCAGAATTTGAAAGAGAGTACTCCAATCAACATTGTCAAAAGCTTTCTCTAAGTCTACAAGTGCTAGAAAAGTAGGTTTGCCTTTCCTTAATCTTTCTTCTAAGATAAGTTGTAGGGTCAGTATTGACTCACGTATTCCAACTTTTCTACGGAATCCAAACTGATCGTCCCCGAGGTCAGCTTCTACCAGTTTTTCCATTCGTCTGTAAAGAATTCACGTTAATATTTTGCAGCTGTGACTTATTAAACTGATAGTTCGGTAATTTTCACATCTGTCAACACCTACTTTCTTTGGGATTGGAATTACTATATTCTTCTTGAAGTCTGAGGGAATTTTGTCTGTCTCATACATGTTGCTCACCAGATGGTAGAGTTTTGTTAGGCCTGGCTCTCCCAAGGCTATCAGTAGTTCTAATGGAATGTTGTCTACTCTGGGGGCCTTGTTTTGACTCAGGTCTTTCAGTGCTCTGTCAAACTCTTCACGCAATATCATATCTCCCATTTCATCTTCAACTACATCCTCTTCCATTTCCATAATATTGTCGTCAAGTACATCTCCCGTGTATAGACCCTCTATACTCCTTCCACCATTCTGCTTTCCCTTATTTGCTTAGAACTGGGTTTCCATCAAAGCTCTTGATATTCATGCAAGTGGTTCTCCTTTCTCCAAAGGCCTCTTTAATTTTCCTGTAGGCAGTATCTATCTTACCGCTAGTGAGATAAGCCTCTACATCCTTACGTTTGTCCTCTAGCCATCCCTGCGTAGCCATTTTGCACTTCCTGTCGATATCATTTTTGAGGCGTTTGTATTCCTTTTTGCCTGTTTCATTTACTGCATTTTTATATTTTCTCCTTTCATCAATTAAATTCAATATTTCTTCTGTTACCCTAGGGTTTCTACTAGCCCTCGTCTTTTTACCTATTTGATTCTCTGCTGCCTTCACTACTTCATCCCTCAAAGCTACCCATTCTTCTTTTACTGTATTTATTTCCCGCATTCTTCTCAACTGTTCCATTTTGCTCACCCTTGCATACTTGTGATAGTATGCTATTTTCCCCAAGTAGGCCTGCAGTTCCCTAACAGATGTAGGGCGAGGAAGGGCATCGATCGCAGCAACAGTTTGCTGAAGCGGACGAATACCATCCCGAGAGAGTTGAAACCCCAAGTAAGTGATAGATGCCTGAAAAAATTTTGATTTCTGAAGATTACACTTAAGACCGGCAGTCTGTAAGACATGAAAAAGCGTGCGGAGATTCTGAAGATGTTCTTCAATGGTGGAGCCAGTGACAACAATGTCGTCCTGGTAATTTATACACCAAGGGACAGTGAGCAATAATTGTTCCAAGAATTTGCTGAAAGAGAGCAGGGGTGCTGGCAACCCTGAATGGCAATCGTTGGTATTAATAGAGGCCGAAAGGCTTTTAAGGACCAGAAACTGCCAGGAAGCAGCATCGAGAGGAAGTTGATGATAAGCTTCTGACATATCAAGTTTAGAAAAATACTGGCCTCCAGCAAGTTTAGTGAACAATTCTTCAGGTCGAGGCATAGGGATGGGTCGAGCCTGAAAAAACTTAGGCTGAGCAGTGGGTTTGAGCAAGATATGAGCTTCAAAGTTGTTTGCACGGCCTAACCGTGAGAAAAAAAGGGATGAAAATGTCGTCGACAAGGAATACAATTGAGCATAAGGAATAGCATCAGAGATGATATTGACAGAGTCGTCTATGGAGAACCCAAAAACGTGGAAGACATCGAGACCAAAAAGATTGTCCGCGTTACTATGGTCGACCACAAATATGGGAACAGTGTGAACGACAGATTTGTAAGATACCTCAGCATCGAATTGTCCCAAGAGAGAAATCTTCTGTTTATTGTAAGTCCGTAATTGCCTAGTGACAGGTGACAGGATTGGAGAACCCTACTGAAGATACGTCTGAGAACTGATGATAGTGGCAACTGACCCAGTATCCACCTGCGTGCGAACATCTCAACCAAGTATTTGGACAGTGGGGAATAACTTCCCTGAAAGGGAAGAAGTACAATTGACAGACAACACAGAATCAGAATCAGCGCCATGTTCATGAACATCATGTATGTGGCCGGATTTGCAAACGGATGACACATGACCCCTTTTTTTGCATTTGTGACACACGGTCCAATGTTGTGGACAATCCTCTCTGTGAATGTTTTGTAAAACACCACAGACATGAATGAAACTGCCGTATGTTTTGCTGCAGTTTCTTAGAGGTTTGTTTACGGTTAGGCCGAGGCTGCACTTGGGAGTGTACTGCGGCCGCATCAGATGGTGGGGACATGCCACACGCTTATTCAACATTGCACGGAGGTTGTATTTCCCCAACGTCACCCCATGCCTCTATTTGTGCTCCAGCAGTGTGAGAAATTTCAAAAGACTGAACGATGGATAGGACTTCATGTAGAGTAGGATTTGCCAACTGGAGGTCATGTTGCCTAACTTCTTTGTCGGGCACCGACCGGATAATAGCATCCCACACCATGAAATCAGCGTAGGATTCTTTGTGAACTTCAGTAACAAATTGACACTTTCTACTGAGGCAGTGAAGTTCAGCAGCCCAAGCGCGATAGGAATGATTCGGTTGTTTTTGACAACGATAAAAGGCAACACGAGAGGCTTCCACATGCATATGCTTTTGAAAATAAACAGACAGAAGTGAGCACATATCAGCAAAGGAGAAAGATGCAGGATCTTTCAAAGGAGCCAATTGCGACAACAACCGTTACATTTGAGGTGGAATCAATAAAAGGAACAGAGATTTACTTGTTTGGTCGTCCGCGACATGAAATGCCAAGAAGTGCTGTCGAAGATATTTTTTGTAATCAGACCATTCTTCCGCCATCTCGTCATAAGGAGCAAAAGGGAGTAGAGACGACAACGAGAGACACCCCGCATTTGATGCCGCGACGAAATCACGAATCGTATTTGTGAGAAGTGTTTGCTGTTCTATGAGACCTTGCAGTAGTTGCTGTGAAGTAGCCTTTGAAACGCGTGGGACAATGATGAATAAGAAAAATTCACTACCTCGTCACCAATTTTTATAACTTCAAGTTGTTCAAATTTATTTCAAGGACGACAGAATACATGAAAGTCACAGATCAAGTAAACAGAGTGAGACGTGTGTCACTTTAACAGTCAAATCATAACTGAGTCCGAGTCTAGCTGCCGCTCGCTGGCTGGCCGCTTAGGTGGCGTTGCTGCTGCGTGGCTGGCAGACAGCGCCGCATGTAGAGGACGCGCGTAACTGCGCGTGGGCACTTTGAAAAATCGGCAAGTCACAACACATCATTTGCTTGCAGTTCAGGATAAACTTCGTTCACCAACTGTTCTGTACTGTGAACAGTATTACAGAAGTCATGATTTAATGTAATCATGCCATTGATATTTGCAACAATACCATCGTCACCAATTTTCGAAAGAGCATCCACAGATTGTCTGTGTCATTGTACAGTTGTACATGCATATTTGGTGTTAAACTAAATTTTGTAATGTGCTGACATAAGGTTGATGCCTTTAAACATGGATTTACTTCATCTGCTAGTGTGCCTTCAGTTATTACAGGTAGACTCTGTCTAAAGTCACCAGCCAATAAATTGACCACCCCTCCTAAGATAGGTTGGTTGCTTCTAATATCTTGCATGGTATGATTTAGTGTTTCAGTGGTTTTTTTGTGGGACATTGTATGTTCTTCCCAGACCAACAGCATAAGCTGCTGCAACATCTGTCCATAATAACTATTTTTATTGGTGTTACAAGTAGTTGTTTCTTTGTGAGCTAATTTCAGCAGCAGCATAAGTACTGAATGCACCATTCAGCCATTACTGAGTAGCTCGGCAGCTATTCAAGATTTGGACTAAGAGCAAATTTGAAAGAAAAGTCTTACCAGTTGCTTCTAGAGCATCTAAAACGAATGAATGTGCTTCATCACTCAATTTGTTGCATAATGTTGTTGAAAACTAATGTCTGTTCTGGTCTCAGTTGTGGAAACATATTTGCTGAGCCACTTTTACAGTGAAATAGTGTCATATATCATTTGTCGTAATAAATTACAACTAACTTCCTCAGTTGTAGTTGGTCACCTGATCCAAAGTCAGGTAAATCTTTTCCAGTTATCATTATTTGTGGTCTTCCACCTTCATGTGAGCTTAATTGTAGATAAAATCATTGTAAGGATTTAAGTCTGTGCACTAAATCTTCTGTTGTGTCTTTTCCTCTTTCTTTCTTTCTTTTCTTTCTTTTCCCCACTTTTGTTGTGGTTTTGGAAGCCCATGGGTTCCTATTAATATTATAAAAAGCTGTGTCACTTTGCCTGTTCATCTGCATTTACAGCCTCCTCTAGATCCCAATGATATTCATTTTCTAGTGATCATTTTGTCTCACACACCTGTGTGAATGTTAATAATTCCTGACCATTGTGTTTTTTAATGTCTTTGAAACATGTTACCCTCGTACATGGTGTAGCATTATTCTCAAGCAAAACCATTCCATGTTGCTTGCGTGCACCTTACAGACTTTACCTAAAGCATCTCCAGGTTTGATACCCTGACAGTTGTGAACAGGGATTCCTTCAACTCAAAGTTTCCATTCTTCTCTTGATGTAATCTGGGTATAATATCTTGTTTTACCAATGTATAGAAGAGTTATTGTGAAATCATTTCTTGCACAAAAAGAAAAAAAAAAAAAAATTCAGTCAGTGTTGTATTCGACAAGCTTGATAGTCGAACATAAAAATTATTTTGATTAAAATACACCGTTTTTCCCTTTCCTAAGTGAACACAGAGGTGTGTTATGGTGGACTGTCTTTTTGTGCAGTGGAAAGCCTACAAGCAGCCACACAGCTTTGTTCCTGTTGATGTAACGATCAGACTGGTATACGTGTACTTCACTTACGTGATTTGTGAGATCTTTGTTTTTGAAGTTGAAAATATCTTGACCACTGTCTTTGTTAATGTATTTCCAGATATGTTTTATAACACACTCAGAATTACTGTGTCTTATCAGTGGCTAAACCAGACATTTATGCACTGATGATATTATCAGTTTGATTGGGTCTCAATTGGTCTTGTAACCATAGTAAAACATGCACTTTAGCCATCCAGTGGAATACATAAAATATAACATTTCTCTATATCTTTTTCCCTTAGCTATAAATGACGTTAGCATCTTTACTTTCAACCTAAAAACTCTTACAATCATATCATGTCTATCAAAAGCAGTGTCTTCTGGTAAGAGTTCATCGACTACTTCCTGTCAGACCGGGTTACATGTGAAGATTATGAATAAATTGGGACAACCATACATGTGCATGTAGGTGAATGCATCTTGAGTATAATCTTGCATGTGTCATGGACTGTTCACAAATGAAGAGCATAGAGTTGCCATCTTGCCATATTTATAGGATTTACATTTGCATCACTTTCAAAAGTACCTTTAAGATGAATATATTTCTCTACTCTCAACTTAGCTCGATTTAACTATATGAAATTGCAGACGTTCATTGTACACCTTAACATATATATCAACATTAAAATGATTAGCCCATTGTTTGGATGGTGTATCATATTAAAATCATTTTCTCATATGATATGCATAAAAGTCCATGTACTGTGATGCCATTCCCCCTATCTGTGGTGAGCAAAAATACAGCCATCATTTTCAAACTAACAGAACCTGTATTCATCCAACAACACTATCTGATGCCATTCCTGTCCCCAGTGATGTTGTTCCATACACTATTGCCACCTAGCATGTTTCTGCACATTTGTCAAAGGCAGATGGAGAAGTGGACAATGCATACGTAACTCATGCCGTAATAAACAGCGTCCCACTGTCACCACTGATAGTGTATGATGTGTTACATTGTGCCTGAGCTGAGGAGGACATGGGTCTGTCCCCAATCCCATTTGTAGGAGGTGTTGATTTTCTTGTGGGGTTGTCTGGGTGCTGCAACTTGACCCATTTTGTCATGTTCCATGGACTTCGATAAACCATTCTGTACACACCTGTTGCACTGCTGAAACGTCCCACACGAGCAGCAATTTCTCAGATGGATTCATCACATTCTCCATTTGCCATTAATGCTTCCTCTTTCAAGCTCGCGAGGCATCCTAAGTGTCTGCTCAAATCACACTCACTTTCTGTTTATAGTGCAAACTAAAGCCCCAGGCTCACTTTTCTGGTAGGTGGTGTTGCTCCCCCCCAATATCAATATTGACCTTGAACTGCAGGCCAATGTGGTTCAAATGCTATTCATTTCTGCTGAACATACTGAGGTACATGTTCTGTGGATATGAAAGCCCTATCTCTAGTTGTTCAAGGTACTCTTTTTTTCTGAATTTGAGTGCGTTAACATCATAGTTCACCAACAATCGAGCAAGATTGTCTGCTTCCCACTAATGTACATATTTAAAAATGTCAGTAACATTCAAAAACATAACACAACTTTCTAAAGTAGCCTATGATCTTCCTTGGGGCTCAAGCTATCTCCATAGCAAATTTTATAGGAATCAGTTCAGTGGTAGAGACATGAAAACATAACAGTTACATTCACATTTAATAATATTGGTATTAGTATCAGAGTATGAATTAAACACATTGAGAATTGTATAAGCATTGTATTTTAGCTGTTATCCAAGGCAGCACTTGTATATCACTAAAATTAAATGAAACACGGGTATGGCTTTATTGGTCAGGAGACCCCAGTCAGGATGTTCGGCCACTTGGTACAAGTCTTTTTTACTTGACAGAACAGTGCAGACTTGTGTGTTGATAATGATGAAATGATGTTGAGGGCAACACACACACACACACACACACACACAGTGACAACTGTAATAAAATCTGATCCCATTGGGAATCAAACCCGAGACCCCGTAATCCAGAGTTGCAGTGCTAACCACATGACTGTGAGCTGTTAACATGAATCGTATGCATCTCAGAAGCTATAAGAGTTGTGTGACGTTCAGCAGCTATAATCAACAGCGTTGTTACTGATATTAGTATGGTTTAAACATATAGCGGATTGTACAAGCTTTGTATTCAGCATGTCGAATACTATTATGTAGAACGTATCAACGTCAAAGAGTAAATAGCTTTTTCAAAGGGTAATTATTGGTCCATATTTTGTGTTATATTCTTCGAATCAATAATTGTGTTATATAACACACTTTCTAAAGTAACCTCCTTCAGCATGAAAAATTTCATGAAAACTGGTTCAGCAGTCAGTCATGAATGCATAAGATAGAGAGTTACTTTCACATTTATAGTTTTACAATGAATATGCCTTCTAATATGATTCTAGGAAATTTCTGTTTGCTTGTAACACTAGCTTGAGAGTGAAGGATGGTAAGTGTAACATTGGAATCGTATCAAGTAATGGAATTCAGGGCATAAGGTCATGACTTGTAGTCAATGAATTGATGCTAAATCACAGTAAGACCCAGTTTTTAAAGTGCATAACCAAAATTAAACTGAAACTGACTTTTGATTGCACAGATTCCGTCAGAAATCCCATCTTTGCCTGTGATAGTCTGCTTCTTATGTCCTCCTTGCTTCATCTGTCACTTGTTATTTTGCTTCCAAGATCACTGAATTCTTTCACTTTGTATACTTAGTCTTTCAAATAGAAAGCACTAAAACTAGTTACCAGATAAACTCGTAGTGCCATAAAATTTTATTTTGCTCCACAAGTGTCTGAAAAAAAGACTTTATATATTTTCTGTTTGTGTCTTCTATCTCTTTCCTTTCCATTTCTTGTGTTTAATGGTGTAATGGTTTGCTGTTAATTTAACTTATTGAACTAATATGACTCTGCTTAATGCAACATGGAGCAACATATGAAAGACCATGTCTCAAAGTGTCACATGATTAACAAAACTAGATTTCTTTCTGTGGAAAATACTTGAAAGTCTAAAAGCCAGTAAATTATTACAGTTTAATATTCCACAATCAGAAGTAATTCTGAAATAAAATTGTTAACTACTCACCTTGAAGAGTGTAATGCAGATCATTTTAACTAAACAATTTTGTTGTTTCAGGTTATTACTTGTATTTCAAGCGAGAATTCGGTGAATGGGAGAAAGTGAGCATTCTGTCTAACTGCTCAAGTTACACTCTTAACAATCTGCAGTGTGGCACCAGGTACCACTTTTACATGCAGGCCTTCAATCAATTGGGTCAGAGCACACCTACATTAACAGTCACAACTCGCACACAAGGCTCAGGTGAGAATCCACCAGGAAATTATTATTAAAATTCTATAAGTTTGAAAATAGTGAATCAAAAGAAATATGAATTAGGGTAAAATGCTGCTCACCACGTAGCGGAAACACTGAGCAGAGGACTGGCATATTTAATGTAGACTGCTGGATAAAGTGTTGGACAATGTCCTCCATCAGATACAGAAACACATAAACAGCCATACATCCACACACTTCCCTCTCTCTATCTCTCTCTCTCTCTCTCTCTCTCTCTCTCTCTCTCTCTCTCTCTCTCTCTCACACACACACACACACACACACACACACACACACCTGTGGCCACGTTATATCTGGGTGCTGAGGCCTGACTGAAGTGAGAAGCGATCTCGGTTGGGATGATTGACGGAGATGCAAAAGGGGTATGGGGCTGAAAGGGAGATGGGTAACAGCCTAAGATTGTGAGAAGACGCTGGAGTCTTGTCTGTGAGGTTGTGCGAGAATGTGCCAGTGACATGATGATGTGCTGCAGGTTTCAGGGAGAGTTCAACACCCATGCAGTTCTGAAAAGCTAGTGTTACTAGGAAGAATATAGATGGCCCAGGCTGTAAAGCAGTCACTGAAGTCAAACACAGCTTAGTTGCACTTGATGCTTAACTGGGTTACCCAACTGCTCAGCATACAGTGCAGCACAATGTGCTTGACTTCAGTGATTGCTTTGGAGCCCGTGTCGTCTGGATTCTCACCAGCAACAACTGCACAGTTGTGCAGGAGCCCGCCAGATGTGGCCTCCTATGTGAGTGTAGGATAGTCGAAGTTCAGCGGATGTACAGTAGAGGGAAGGGGGGGGGGGGGGGGGGAAATTCCAAGTGCTGTGTTGGTGCACTAATGAAACAGCATTCAATTAGCAGACATTTATTTTCAAAGTTTTATGATCACTTTGTCTTCTTCCCAGTGCTGTGTTGAGCCCATATTGCATGAAAGTGCAGAGTAGCATGACAGTGCTCAGTGAGGAATCTGCCTGTGCAGGCACTGGCACGACCTGCGGGCAGTTCCCCTGTTGCAGGAGGGTACATTGGCCAGCATGTCGCTACAGCTTGGCATGGCTGTGGACTCGTGTCAGAGCCACAGCATTCTCGCCGCATGAAGCTGTGCTTAGGCTTGACCCCAGAAATTTGCGTGCCCCTGTTGTCATTTATCGAGATGAAATGTCAGTGGTGGATTGGACAGTGATGTGAAGGACACCCCAAGAGGGGCTCATAGCATACAATCCTTGAGGTGGTACTTGTGTTCCCCAGGAATGCTGGCACAAGTAGCCTGCAACAAAGTTGACTGTGTGTGTGTTGGGGCTTATGGGCGCTCAAAATCGAGGTCATCAGCACCCTGACACACATTAAAAGGAATGAATGTGGACAGGCCTAATAAAACTAAAGCACACACTCAAAGTAAGCGGGAAAAGAAGGAAAATGCTACATAAGAATGTAAAACCTAAGGAAAGGGGAAACATAGCAACAAGAATGTCACAGGAAATTTTGATTGGCTGGTCACTTACATAAAATATGGGCAAGCTTGTCACACAGTGAGCAAATTAAAATCCTCTCCCTAAAATCTTTTTATAAACATTTGACATGGCACAGAACTTTAAAACTTTAGCCACATTAGTCCGAGTGTTGCCTAAAAGAGATGGCAAGGCCACTGGCAAGTCAGCCGCAGCCCGCTGGTCAGAAAATAAAACGCAATCCAATAAAACGTCGCGCACAGTGACCTGGACACCGCGAGCACCACACATTGGAGGGTCCTCTCGCTGGAGCAGGAAGCCATGCGTCATAGGGCTGTGGCCTATTCGAAGCCGAGTGAGGAGAACCTCATCCCGTCGATGGGGCTGAAAGGAAGTACACCACACACGCGTTGTGTGCTTGTGTATTGGGAGCTTATTGTCAGTCACTTCCAGCCACTCACCCTCCCACCGACGCATGACCCGCGAGCTCAACAGCGAGGTGAGTGCGTGCAAGGGGATAGCACACTGAGATACTTGTGGATCAAGACACGCCCCCTTGGCTGTGAGATCTGCCCTTTCATTCCCAGCAATGCCGACATGCCCCGGAACCCAGCAGAAAGCTACAACCTTCCCCAGTCGCTGTAGTCGGAGGAGGGCATCCTGGATGGTCTGGACCATTTTGTCTGCCGGATACAAATGTTGCAATGAGTGAAGGGCACTGAGTGAATCGGAACAGACAAGAAATTTAGGAGAGGAAGAATGTCACATCTGCTCCAGTGCCCGCAAGATCGCAGACAATTCTACATCAGAGACAATTGAACAGCTCGTAAGCGGGCAGTTCATCCATGGAGAATCAGCCCAGCACTTGTTTTTGCTTAACTTGAGCCCAGTCTTCTAATTTACTATTAAAACGGGTTAGATGTTCTCCAGACTTAGTTACAATGAATTCTACATAACCAGGAGACATGATGTTAATTCTCAGTTATCTGGCCAACATGGGTTTCAACATCTTCCCGAGCTCTTAAATCTTTAACTTTGTTTGTCACTTCCCGTGACTCCTCATGAAAATTTTCCTGAGCTTGTTAGAACTGAAGTATCTCATTGGAGATCTTGGACTGCTTAATTGGAATTTCAGAAACCTTAGTAGACATACTCTCATCTTTTGTAAACATTTCATTTTGTTCAGCTGAGAAATTTGCCGCAATTGTAGATATAAATTCTACTGTTGTAGACAATTGGGTTTTTTGAACAGGCATTTGCTACAGTTGTAGTTACACACTCTACTTTTGTAGAAAATTCCTCCTGTTGATCTGTTACAAGTTTTAACTAATTCAAAATATCTGCAAGCAGATCCATGTCTACTTGTGTATATGCTGTTGCCTCTTCTCCTTCTGAATGTCCAGTTATGGGTGGAACATAATTACTTTTCATACTGCATATTAAACATTGCTCCAATTCTAAACCATAACACATCAAAAATTAAGTTTAGAACTGTTAATCCCACCAAGTAATGACACTCAAGTACAGATTCACTCTTAATCTAACACTTGACACATTAAAAATTCGTAAAATGAATTAACATAAGACGTAGAATAGCACTACACTAAATATTGTTTGAACTACATTCAACTTTCTACAGCTAAAATTAGACGTCTGCTTGACTGAACTTGCACAGGGGTGTAGTAGGTGAAAAGACACACACACACACACACACACACACACACACACACATACACACACACACACACACACACACACACACTCAATTAGGTCTTGCTAAGTCCTGTCCAAAGATGTCAACACTTCTTATATACAAATTGCTATGTTTAATTTGTTCTTTAGAATTTAATTGAAGTTATTTGTTTAATGTTATCTGGAATTTTCTGGCAACATCAAAGATAATGTTCTAAGTATTCAGGTAATGTCTGTGTAATTATCAGTGCACTTATTAAATGGCACTTCCTTCCAGTAATTGCCCTCTGAAACTCAGCAAAATTGTTCTTTTGCTGTGCAACAGAACGTTCAGAAGTTGTCTATGCAATGACACAACACAAGATTGGAGTTCGGTAGAATTACCAGTCCAAGGAAAACCTTTTCAAATTAAATAATTATGTAATTTTCCATACTCTTCTTATGCAGCAGTAATTAGCATTTGTATTTAACTTATTTTGACTTTTTCCATCCACAAACTTTTAGAATTTCCAAAATACATGAAATGGCTGACTTTTTAAAAAATCAATTCCCCATCAGTGTCATACAGAATTCAATACACATCCATCTAGTCAGATAATTAACAGCAGGATGAATTACTTTATTTCATTTGTAGCTTATTTGCAAAGTCCAGAGAGAAGCACTGCACATCATGAGTGAATAGCTTCTCTCTTGTAGTCACAAATCAGAGGTTGTCCATTATGTAACATATTTTGGTTAAAGTTTACATGACTTGAGAATCACTGTGTATTTGCTGTACAGTTTACAACCTTCCCACATTGTCTCCAGAATTTCATTTATTGTGGTGTAAACATTCGCACCCCACCAATTGAAGAAATATTTAGATGTGTGTTTCATGTACAGGATGACTAAGAATCAGTTTCCCTCTAGCTGTGTAGAATATTGTACAGAAAGTTATGTAGACTCAATCTGTATGATTTTCTTGCTGTTGTATTATTAGCAACTTGTATCTCTATTCACTGAATTATTAACACACTGTATGGAAAATAAACAGATAGCTTCAGTCATCACTGACTGTGTTATTATGGAATAAACTTCCAAATTGTTCATAGGAAACAGGTTGAGCATTAATTGTACAAAGATCTATTTATTTTATTTATCCATCTTTGAGCATTGTACCTTCTGTTGATGTTCACATTGATTGCACATAGTAAAAGGAGCCTTCATTATATGTATACACAAATGTACAAAGCTTATCTGCTTGATAAGTTATCTATGTCAACAACATATTAATTTAAGATCTTTGTGCAACATACGCAATAACCATGAAACATATTTGCATGGCTCAATTCACTGGTAGACAACACACACATTAAGAGTAAAGTTATGGTTTATAGCACAGCACTAGAAAATTAACAGAAAGAAAATGTATTGATAATATTAAGAAATGGGGTTACAGCAGCTCTAATAGAAAACATCACTTGTATCATGTGTTTTAAATTATGCTATAATGTGGAATGACTTGCATAACTAGGGACAGGAAAATACTTGACAAATAAGATGAATTTGGTGGTTTTTAAGGAAACAATGTGAATTCAGCAGTTTTTAAGGAAGTAATGTGAATTTGGCAGTTTTTAAGGAAGTAATGTAAAATTGGCATTTTTCAACAAAATTTCTCTGTGTCCTCATAAGAAGTTTTGTAAATCTAATGATGTCAGTGACATTTAATGTTGAAATGTTCCGTGTTCAGCTGTCGCACTACTTTTTGCAATCGTCATGGTACTCGTGGCCTTTAGACTATCAACTTTCACGAGCATGTACAAACAACTATTGGGTGAATTTGGATTATTTATTTCTATTGTAATGTATGTGCTGCAGTATGCTGTTTCAAAGCAGTGGTGCAATTAAAACCTATCACTAACACATCATCCTGCCCATTAAATGCAGTTAATAATGAAGTAATGATATACGGCTTGAAGAAATTTGATCATTGAGACTTGCGACAGTAGCCAAATGAGTAAGCCATAACGTAACGAATAGTTTCATGGATTACTATATGAATGGATGTAGGTTTGTGTCCCACTGCATGCTAATATATATTTTTCTCCATCGTAATGTTGTCAACACAGTCTGGCGCTTTTGTTATGAATGTAATGCAAGTATTTGGAAGGAGGCGAGTGCGAAAACTGCCAACTCCATCATCAGTTATTGAACTTATGACTCTACCACTTTTTACAGTAAAAGTAAAGGAAAAAATTGGAAAGCATAACACAAGTATGTTCTGCAATAAATGATTTTAACATTTCCATCTCATTAGAGATCGAAGAATGAAATAAATATTTGTATGTTTATTTCCGAATATGTGATGAGTGTTCCGAATGATTGGTGAGGGAAGTATCTTACAGAACAGCATTAATGCCTGCAATGGAAACAAGCAGTTATAAAATTCATCTTCTTGGCTTTCCAGCAAGCTGGATTAATAACAGGACAGCAACCAGTTTGGTGTAGAAAACAGCAAAAGTTGCAAAATTCAGTTACTTTTGTTTAATTGAAGACCGTTCTCACGTATCAGAACCCATTCTCAAATCATCCAAACAAGGAAAAAGGTGTACTTCGTAATAGCGCACAAACCATATTAATATAGTGCATGCTTGTGTTTTTAGCCTTGTGTAGGTACATGATGAAAGACCCCCATGATATTGTAAAGTTAAAATTTATTAGAAACAAAAAATAAAACACAGAACAACCATAAGTATGAATGCACAGTAAGGCCTACTCAAATGAAAATAACAGCATTCTTTTTTTATGCATGATTTTGTTTCTCACTCTCTTGTATGTTGAAGTTCTGTTAAGAAGTGGCACTCAGAAGATTATGGGCTATGAGAGTTTTGTATCGTACATGTTTTGAAATAAGAAAAAAAATTTATACCAGATTAGGTATTTTTATTCAAGGGAAGTGAAACCAAGTAAGGTCAGAGATGAGTGTTGCAGGTGTGACAAACGATAGCAATGCTCCACAGCAGAATAACCATGTTGACACAATGTTTGCAACTGAGGAGACAATATCACGCATCTCCCAGAGCGACATACTGCTCATGAATAAAACATTGGAGAGCGATTCGAATATGAATTTTCACAACACTTTACAAACACCACTTGGTCACAACTCAAACATTAATTTGGAAAGTACAGCTGATAGCAACCACATTAGTACAACTGATGCACTGCTATGGCAGTTATTATCTAACATAAGCACGAAGTTAGATAGTATCAATAGAAATTTCAGTCATATGAAATAAGATATGAACATGGTAAAACAGCAACAAAATGCTGTTACACGAGATCTAAATACAATGAAACAAGAAGAAAAGCAAGTATTTAAGGATTTGGAAGACACGGTCTCACAGAAGTTTGATGATTTAGCCAGAAATTTTCTCACTGAAATTGCAGAAAATTAAATGATATGAAAAACAAGTAAAGCATGAAGTATTTTCTGAAATTAATGATAATATTACAGAGTTAAGACAGAAGGTAGATTATTTTAACGACCATCATGATCTAGTAGAGCAACAGATAAAGAAAATCACAGACACAAACATAAGTATTGAAGCCACACAAAACCAGCTGTGTTTGACAGTAAAAAAAGGTAGCCACTGTAGTTAATAAACTAAATAAAGACTATGCAAGTGTACCTCAAGCTGGAGAAGAGCTTACTTTAAGAGTAGCAACATTAGAAGTTGACTCAGAATGGCTAAGAAGGAGAGAAAGAAGATCAGTGAAAATCTGAGTGATATCATTAGTCAAGTTGAAACAGGTACCAGTGTCAGTTGTAGAGTGCAAAATGTAAAAATAGCCACAACACCTGACCAATTACCAACCGGAGTTACAGTTCATGTAAACGACCTGCTAAAAGCCACATCCACTTTGTTAGAACATATCAGGCTCATTGAACAGGTGCTTCAACGATTTGCAGATTATGGAGTTCCAGCCAATTTAACGTAAGTCTAGTTTTGATAGGGAGCAAGTCAAATTTTTAGGACATGTTGTGTCAAACAAGGTATATTACCTGACCCAAAAGAAATTGATACTATACGCAATTGTCCAGCTCGAAGGAATAAAAACCAACTAAAAGCTTTTTTGGGACTAGCATTTTTTTTTCCCCTCTCCTCCATAAATTCGTACCACAGCAACTGATGAACAGTGATGCATTGCTCAACTTGTTACAAAAAAAATAGGCCTTGGTTATGGGTTGATAAGTGTCAAGAGAACTTCAGTAACATTAAGCAGGCATTAATCAATGCAAATGTTCGTAGCCACTCTGATATGTTCAAGGATTTTGGTGTTTGCACAGATAACTCATCTCAGGTGCTAGGGACATGCTTGTTCCAGATGCGAGGAGGAGGAGGTAAGGAAGTACCCAAGGTCATCAATTTTGCTAGTTGCACATTATCAAAAGTGGAAAAATCTTACTCTGTGTGAGAATTGGAAAGTTTAGCTGTAATATGGGCATTTATAAAGTTTGAATATTTTTTTATGGAGCAAGAATACCAAAGTTTACTGTGACCATCAGTCACTTTCATTTCTTTTAACATGTAAACTATTGCACCATAGATTAGTTAGATGGTGTCTATAATTAAAAGCATTCAATTTTAAGATAATTTATATTAAAGGAAGTCAGAATGTTATTGCAGATGCATTGTCTAGGTTACCATAAGGTTTAGAGGAATTTGGTGAATTAACAGAGCAGGATGCAGAACTCAGAACATTATTAATGCAAGGTACAACACAACTGTCTGGTTACCCTAAGTCTTATAAGCAAATGAAAATTATACAACAGCAAGATCACAGATGGAGGAAAGTCATGCAAAAATCTTAAGCAGGATGAAGGTGGAAAGGTAAGTAAATGTTATAAGGAGTACAAGGGTGTTTTGTTTCATAGGAAACATGAAAAATCTGATCAATGGTGTGTGTGTGTATTCCCGAAGATTATATCGACGAATTTATAAGGCACACACATGGAGCGTGGGGTCATTTGGAGTAGGCAGATGTACTGAAAAAATTGCAGCATTTAGTTATTTTCCAAATTTGAGAAGGTGAGTCCTTCAGGTATTAAGAAAATATGTTGAAAATCAAAACAGTCCAATGTGTCCAAGTATACTGAGCTACACCCAATACTCACAAAAAACCCTCTAGATGTACTACTCCTGGACATAGCTGGTCCATAGCCAAGAAGTAAAGGAGGAGTAAGATACACAGTAGCGCTATATGACATTTTCTCAAAACATATCAAAATGTATGCCATTAAAAAGGCAACAGCCACAAATATTCGAGAAAGAATGGAGGGAAACTATTTGAGAAGAGTAGGTAAACCAAAGGTACTACTAACAGATAATGCTTTATATTTCACTGGGCAAAAGTGGAAACAATTTATGACCTCACAGGACATAAAGCACGTGTTAGTAAACTTTTTTTACCCAGAAGCAAGCCCAGTAGAATGAGTCTTTAAAGAATTTAACCAGTTTAATAGGATATACACTCCTCACAAACACACCCTATGGGTAGCATATGTAATTCCTTTCGTGCAAATTGTCAATATCCTTCCACATTCTTCAACAGGTTTCACACCTAACTAATTGATGTTCCAGACAAAACAAACGAATGAGTGGGAGTCACCCATACCAAAGATACCTCTACAGAAATGACACTACAAGACAAAATCAAACAAGCTATGGTTACACTAGAAAACAGGGCCAAGTATAGAAAGAAAATTTATAATAAGAAACTGAAATGTGTTACACAATTTTTTGAAGGGCAATGAGTCCTCTTAACAGACACAACCTAAATCAAAAATAACTGGCAAAATGAATAAGAAGTGCCAATTACTCTATTCAGGACCATATGTAATTTCCAAAAATACCATACCCTGGCATGTACAGATTAGTCAATGAGTAAACAGGGAGATAAAAGGGTCTCCACCCTCACAAAGATATAAAAGCTTTTATAGAACGATGAAGTTAGGTAGCAATTTTTCTTTTGACCAAGAGTGTAATTTTCCTCCTGGAGTGTATTTTAAGATAAAGTAATGTTTATAGCCATAAGTAATTCTTTTGATTTGTACACATAGGCATAAAATTAACAGCAATGAGAGGAGGTATTGACCTGTGCACATGCACGACAGACTGGCAGAAAGCGCAACCAAATAGGAATCGCAATATGTACAAGTACTTAACTTAAATACAAAGTAAACAGAAATACTACGCAAATACATTTACTGCCTAAGAACTAAGGAACCTATTGATATATGTACACAGAGATTTAATTAAATACTAAGCTACATACAAAATATTTACAGGCAAAAGGAAGCTTTATAAAAAATTATATGAGACATGTAAGCTAAGGACAAACGACAAAATCCCGTAAGGAATTTCAAATAATTTTTGTTGCAGAGTAAATGATCATAATGGGTAACAGTAAGGAATTTCAAATAATTTTTGTTGCAGAGTTAATGATCATAATGGGTAACAGTAAAGGAATGTCTATGAATTTAAACGAAGTATGGAAATATCTGCCGACAGATGCAATGACCAAGTGTATCAGTGGCACCTAGCTACATAATGCAATTAATTTTAAGTTAGTTTTAAGTGTTTTTTCTTTCAGCGACCAGTGCATCGTCATGGCACAGAAGAAGAGAATTATGTTGAGAGTAGCAGATACCAAATGAAGAAATGGGCAGCACCTCGAGTAAACAATTTAGTTATAAGGATATTTATACAAAGGTCATAAAGCAAATGAAAAATGAAATATATATCGTCCCAGTGTATCTCCGTGACAATCATCAGTACCTATTCACTGCAGAGTACACATAAACATCTCAGCATGAGATTTTACAAAAGCCAGTTAATTTTTATCGTGCCACGTGAAAGCTTGAATAATGACATTTCCAGGTATTTGAGGAAGATAAGTCTATGATGGAAATATTTCACACTGAGCTAGACATGAATTGAAGTAAATAGCACTAGCACATGAAGAAACAACATGATAATACATAAATGATTAGTCAGTACACATTATTTCCATGAGACAAAAGTTCCTTGGCAACTAGTCCATGACTGTACAAGTAACATTTCCTCATAAATCCTTGAACCAGTAGATGAGTATTTCCTTTCTTCCCTCCCAAACAGAAGGAGGTGGCACTAAGTGTAGTTAGGCCAGCAATGCGTAATGTTTTAGTCCTATTTCCAATGTTTTTCTCCCTCCTGTACCTAAAGAAGAAATGACCTCCCATAAGTGATAAAAGCCTATTTATAAAACGAAGCAAAAACGTATCATATGTTTGTATTGTATCATGGTAATCTTTATGTAATTAATTTGTGTATGTGAAGTGAATGAAGATAAGTTGAAGGTAACAAACAAACTGTAGTAACAGTGAATGACAATTTTATGACTTTTTAAAAGTTAAGAAATTTATGTTCATAGTATAAACGATGGATGGAATGTCAGCCATAGGTATAAGCTGTCATGTTATGTATATTGCCGTAATTCAATACTTGTATGAATTTTCATTGGGAACCTAACTCCATTTGAGGAGATGAACTGTAAAGCCAAGCAATTTATACTGATTTTTTTTTGATGGCTATATGTGACTTTCAGCAGGTGATGGTCAGGTGGGGTGACATGAACATGCATGTGCAACGAAATAATTTCTGAGTATCATGGCTCACAACACTTGACACATTAATAAGTGAACTATAGTTGTTCGACCCAATACTTACCTCATCGACGGATGCTATTAGTCAGGGTTCTCTCTGTTGAAAATGCAAGTACAATGGGTAATAATGATGCCTGGACCATAAAAATGGAGATCTTCTGCCACAATGTCGGATTTGAACAGTAAGCACACACCCACTGCACCAAAAATGAAGACAAATGCCACGGCAATTTTTCAATATGTGACACTCAGGTGAGAGTGTAACACTCAATGTGAAATCAACACTAAGAAAATAAGTGCCTGCACAAGTGATGTTAGCAGCTGACAGGTTGATCATTGGCAACTAGTTCTTTGCTGCCAAATCTGCCGGTGTGCAAGCGCAAAACATGGCAGGGAGAATGAAGCAAATTGAACATTATTGTTAGCATCCTAAATTCAAATATGTAGTGGACTGTCATATTATGTATATAATCTTTTAATTTCTTATAGAACTTTGTCATACTTAGGATAAGTTGACATACCCATTCCATTAAATAGAAGAGAAGCCGACAAATAAACGGCATTGATCCCTATCAGCAAATGTAAACATGTACAAGAAAAAAACACTGTACATCTCCATACCATGTCAACGTACAGTGTGGAGACAGTTGTGTGTGTACTTGATGAGAGACCCCCAGGATATTGTAAAGTTAAAATTTATTAAAAACAAAAAATGAAACACTGATCAACCATAAGTGTTGGCAAAGACGTTAATTACGAATGCACAGTAAGGTGGAGACAAATGAAAAAACCAGCATTCAATTTTTTTGTACATGATTTTGTTTCTCACTCTTTTGTATGTAGAAGTTACGTTAAGAAGTGCTGTTCAGATGATTACGGGCTACGAGTGTTTTTTATCATACATGTTTGGAAATAAGAAAAAAGATCTGGTACCAGTATTAAGTATTTTTTATTCAAATGAAGTGAAACCAAGTAAGGAGGATTTTCTTAATTATGCCACGCACTGATGTACTTGGAGTCCACTGCCTGCATCTACAACTGGAATGTAAGAAAAGTAGTCAGATAGCCTAAAAATTTGTACAAGCACAGAACACTTCTGAAAACACAATTCAATTGTATTATATGTATATATATTTTATGCAACACAGCCATTAGTCAAGTTTACAGAGACTATTCAGTGGCAGGACAACTGTTTTGCGTATGTTCACTTCCAATCGCTGTGAATAAACAATATTGTGTACAAAACCAATAGCACCGTGGTATTCAAGGATGAGTGCATATTTTTCTATGTGAAATGATTAACTTATGAAAATTTTAATTAATATCGATATGATTGTTTTCAAATTTCGTTGAAACTGCAGTCGACAATCAGGAATTTGCAGCTGCAGCATTAAAATCTGTTTGGTTCCCGTATTCCAATGATGACAGCAAGAGGCTGTTTTCAATCTATAACAAAGTATTGACAGATAGGAATGCACAATGTGTCTGAAGACAACATTGAAATAATGACAATACTGTCATTCAAAAAACTGTCTACAGAGTGAATGTGTACTTCCCTTAGTGCTACTGTAGCCCTATCTTTGTTAGCTTGTTGCCTTATTCTTCTTAAAAAAGTTTGCGTTATCTCACTTTCTCAAATGTTTAGTAGTCTTTACTTCTCTGAAGTATGCTTCTTTTGTTTAAGGATAGATTTCTGTTTTATCTGTTTCTACCGCATTTGTCCAGATCTTGGTAAAAACAGCAGAAAATGCAGTACATCAGTACTACCAGTTGTATTTATGTGTAAAAAATAACAATAATAATAGTAAGAGACTAGTAAAAAATAATAATAGTAGACTAAATTAAAAGAAAGTATTTTTATTTTAAAAGACTGTGTTACTGATGGGAAATAGAATTTAAAACTTAAAACTTGTACTGAAACATAATATAACATGCGAGTGAAATTAAGAAATTTAAATTTTTTCTTACTTTTAACCCAAGTTTTTGTAAATGTTATAAATGTCTTGTTACTTAGGAATACTTAAAAAATAACCTTCAAGCTTCCTTGGTGATATTCATACAGAAAAATCTCTTGGGGATGCAGCCAAGACATTTTATTTACTAACAATAGCACTGCAAAGGCAAAGATTTTTCTTCCCATTAAAAGATTTTCTTCTAAGTTTCATTATTGCTATTCCGTAAGAAATTTCAACCATTTAACATAAATATTTATGTTGGTGAGAAAAATTGTCAAGTGTCAAAAATAGATTGTGGACCTCTAAAAGGGGGAGTTCTGTATAGTTTTTTAATCTGCTGGATACATCATTGATAAATAATTTTTTTCGCTGTATTTAAAATATGTGCATCACTCCCCGCCATTCTGGCCAAGTGCAATAACAGTATACAAATATTAAAAGTTGAAATAATAGTCTCTGTTGCAGATATTTTATTGATGACACATTTCACGCTTCTAGCGCATCTTCAGCTCGTTCTTGAGCCATGGAGACCGGCTTCTGCGGTCCCCACAGCTCAAGAACAACATGAAGAAATGCAAAACATACTACCAATAACATATATGCAACATACTGTTATTTTCATTTTTACCTTTGGTATTTGTTTTCAAATAATTATTTGTGTCAAAATTTTGTGTTAAAATAATTTGTCTCTAGGTTTGTCTTGCGTTTGATCAACCCTGTTTTAGGAATAGTTCCACTTTCAACACAGTATTGAAAAATGGTTAAATATGACAAAAATTGATAACTGATAATAGAAAAAACTTGCCAGAAAATAACACTGATAAATAATACCAACAATTACAAAAATAACACCGATTTTTGCCATAAAATAACACTGATCTGTCCCTATGCAGAAGCTATCTTTATCGTATTGCTTCGGAAGGCATTTAGTGACAAACTATGTACTTGCATTACTAGAATGTTAAATAGTTGTATCTGTGTACTCTGTATCTGAATATTTCTGTCTTCCTAAGTCATGTAACTGAGATGTCAGTCAATTGCCACTTATGTTTATTATGGTTGCATATAAACTGTTGCTGTGATGACTGCTGCAGGTTTTTCTTTCTGTGTGTGTGTGTGTGTGTGTGTGTGTGTGTGTGTGTGTGTTGCCCCCTGCAAGTTTCTTGATTTCTGACTATTAGAGAGACACATTACATCTATTTTTTGCAAATACAATTACTTTTTGCTCTGAGGAATGGCATCATCATGGTAATGCATAAGTTAGGTAGCTATTAAAAAGAGCTTAATAAGAGTTAATGAATAAACAGTCACTTAAAAAAGTCCTAGAGTTAGGCTCAGTAATATACGTGTTGGCACCTCCCTTGTTTGGCATTGGGAATTGTACATTCTTCTTGATATCTGAAGGTATTTCACCTGTCTCATTATCTTGAATATGAGTGGAGCTGTTTTGTAATGATTTATTCATGTAAGGAACTTAATAATTGTTAAGAAGTGTCATCCAGTAAAGGTGCCTTGTTTTACACTGGCTTGCAACCCTAGCTTTTGTTTATGGGGGATTTAGATTGTAAAGTTACTGACATGTTTGATGTTGTCTGTTTCAGCCTCATAGATGTTAATTTTCAAGAATCTTCCTCTGATGATAATTGGATGAATTAAACAGTTAGTAATGATTCATCACAACATTGACATGTTTAATTTCTAGTTCATTTATGTTTATTGCTTTAACTGTTTAAGACCTGAACTTTTTCTGGATGAAGGAAAATCTTCCTTTACCGTATGTGGTAATGTTCTTAGATGATCTTTTAATAATTTTAGTGCGAGATTTATACAAAAGTAAGTACCCATTTTCAAAACATTCTTTGTACACTTTGCTTTGTTTTATGGTCTAAAACAACTAATTATGAAATATTCTCTATTGCAATAAATAGTAAAATGGTCATTGAATAATTACCACACAAAATAACAATAACAATATTCCATTATATAGTGGAACACTGTGAACCAACCACATCCGTGTATTCTGGTGGTCATAGCTGGTGCACACTCCAACATTGATTTGCTGATATTTTCATAGTGACACCCAACAGTTGGCAGTTCTTGTGCATGATGAAAAGGTTAAAAAGTTACAAACGTGTACCCTAGGTTTCCATTGACAAAAAATATTTCTGTTATAGCTAAGGCACAGTAAAATTTAATATACACAGTTGCAGTCAAGGGTTGTGAAAGGGTTAAACACATAACAGTGTGTATCGCTCCAGGAGAAATGGGAAATCTGGGAAAAAAGGAGGGAATTTTTCATTGTTTTAGTTTTCAGTTAAAGTTATGTAATTTTGACTGGTAAGAAGTGACACCCTAACAAAGAATTTTACTTTAGCCTGCTACTGCAAAATAACACTGCAACAATAAAACATAAACAAGAGAATAATACCAAAATAAAACTACAATTGCAAAGAAAATTGACCATACGGACAACAAAACACAGTGCACACCCAAGTGTGAGATGACAGCAACATGTTTCAAAGGCTTTAGGACAAAGACTATGCAATGCTTTGTAACAAGAAACTGCTTTTGATGAGTGTGACATAACAACAGCTTACTTATCTTACAGGTTGTGGGAAAATATTGTGAATGGTGGTTTGAAAAGTGATACTTTCAAAGAAACTTTCCTTTTACAGAAGATGAATTACATTATGTGTGAGAATGTGCAATGAATTTCTTAAACACATAATTTCTTAAACACATAATTCAGCCACTTCATAGGCCCAGAAGACCAGTCACTTATGTCATTATTTAGAATTTTACTGGCACATTTGCATTTGATGTGTCTTAAAGGGTAGCACACGCCAAAAAAGACCAAGGTTCAAGGTTAATTTTTCGTATTTATTTTAGTTCATTCATAGATTACAAATTATGCAATAACAATGGCAGGAAGCATAATCATCCATCAAAACAAAAGAAATGTTCAAGTTGGGTTCTCCAGCAATTTTAGTGTAACTGCCTTTTCTATGGAAAAGCCAAAGTTCTCGACACAATATTTATTCAGCCAGGTAACACTTGAAATGTTCTGAGCACAGCAGTGAAATTTACAATCGTGCTTGTCAGAAATATTCAACTACTGCAATTTAAGCTGTGCTCTTAGGAGCCTGCTGAACCACACCCTCAGAAAAAACAGCAAAAATTTTTTGATGTCCAATATCATATGTGGAAACGTAGCTTTTTTCAAGCTGTACTGTGTCTATATTAATTTAAACCATTAACTTTTCCTGTTTGTGTGTTCACATTACTTAGCATTGGTGTTGCTATTGACTGACTGCATCACTTGTCCTATGCTCTGAATATCTGCCGTCATTGTCTGGTGAGATCACATTACATGAGCTACGACTGGCTGACAAAAGCGAAACATGCGGTGCAATGTCGATTTCAGTGCTTTAGAAGCTGCATTGCTGTATTTGGTGGAATTCATATTTATACTTTCATAATACAAAAACAAGCAGTGTTCAATATGCTGTGTACCATAGATCTTTGCAAAATGCATTGTTTTTTGTTGTGTTTCGTTTCCTAAAGTGCCAGGAAGTTCTACAGCAGTGCATAAAACCTTTGCCCTTTGAAGGATTGACCAGTTTACAGCTCTAAGCAGAAAGTTCTTTGTCACTTAACATGGGTAAAGTGTATTTTAACTGGGACATTGGAGAAAAATCCAGGACCCCTTCCTTCTTGCCTGTGTATGCACTCTGCATGAGTATCAGCTTTTTAAGGAGTCATTATGACAGGTGCTATAACACGGGTCAGCAACTCACATAGTGTGTTAGTGGTCAACAACAATTCACAAGTGGCAACACAGATAACAACATTTCGTATGTTCAGGCCCAACTGACTAACAAACTGGATGACATAGTTTTATAGTTTTGTAGTGACTGAATGCTAGCCACATACATAGTAATAACAAATGTCTGTGCTGGCTGAATGTTCACCATTCAGCTTACTGTGAATTTGTGTGTAACATAAAAAGCACAGTAATTACATTGTCAATAATAATAAATAAGACAGGAAAAGTAGGTAATACATACACACATTAGACAATGAAGTAATTTTGTTTTAATTATAAGCTCCATAATAAAAAAAATGGTGAAAGAGAGAGGTACTATTTTATGAGAGAGAAGTTTTAATGTGCTCTTGGAATTCCAGAGACCACCAAGAATTTTCTGGAAACTTAATTTTTCTAATTTGAATGTTTCACAAACTAACATGTTATTGTAGGAAAGTTATACACTTTTGTAATCATAAAAATCAGAGCTACAAAACTGTAGCAGTGGAATTTTGACAAGATTACATTTTAAAATTTGAACATTCAAATATACAATAATTTTGAATACTAGCACTCCTTAATTACAGTTTCTGGAAAGAGTAAAATGTTCGTTGTTAAGTATGTTGTTGTCATCACTGGTTAGTGCCTCTTGGCTTGTCTCAGGTTCTTCGGCCGACATTTGTCTAATGATTTTTCTGACATTTCACCAGAACAAGTTGCTGGCATTGTCCAAGTGTCACCCTCCATTGCTGGTGGTGGACTGAAGTTAGCTCATGACAGCAGCTTGTATGTACCTGATGCACCAATGTCCGAGGGCTTCCCCATGGTCATTTCCGGTGTGGTTCTCTTGCTACCTGTAGCAGTTGTTCGCTGCAGCATGGGAAGCCAGGATCTGTTTACCTTGAAGCTTTTTTCTTTCTTGTTGAAGCCATTCTTGTGTTTGTGTATTTCTATAGCTTCTGTGAACAAGTGGGTGTGATAGTTCTTCGGTACAGCCAGAACTTCCATGTCGTCAAATTTTACTACATGGTCAGTCTCGCAGTGTGCTTGCTCTGCTGCAGCTGATTCCTCCAACTACCCATGCAAGAAAAGACCGCGGAGAAGCCCTTGGACGTTGGCACACCAGGATCATGTAGTCTGCAGCCGTAAGCTTGGCTCCAGTCCACCACCAGCAATGGAGGGTGAAACTGTGACAATGCCAGCCACTCGTGCTGGCAAAATGTCTGAAAAAGAACTCAAGATAGAAGCCAATAGGCAGTTTTCTACAAGTGGCCATGAAAGCTTTAACAATTTTGTAGTGGTTAGAAAACTACACATTGAATAAAGAATTTAATGATTTCGTATGCTCATAGTATGTGCATTACATGTATAATAGTTAACAGAAAAGAAAGAAATGTTATTTACGGAGTGTAATGGTAGCAGGTGGAGATACTGGAAATCACTGCATTTGAAGACATGCCCCTTGTGCAAACAGCTGTTCTTTTTCATATAAACCAACACACGTTTCAGCACCTTTGTGCCAAACTTTCTTATTTTCTCGAATGTTAGGTTCTTTGCATTATTGTATAGCTTGTCATAGTTATTTCCATGGTATCCGCCCTCATCTGCATGATCATCTATTGTAGAAATAAACACAGAAATGTAATATACTCACAAATTACAACTTTAATTTCAAGGAACACAATGTTTATCTTGTACCCTCATCCTCAGTACAGGTTGCCAAGTGTCTGAGTGACATGCTCTTCCTTTGCAACCTTCGCCAACCCATGCATCTCTCCTTCCTGAGAAATGAAGTAATAGTTTTGAAAGCTAGTTTGGTGCCATCAGTTTTACTTTTTGTAAGTGTCTGTTGACAGCACTAAATATTCCTTCATAACCACTGTTCCATGTACGTGGAACAGAAGGTTAAGAACCACATACAAAAGTCATGCAGTGCTCATAAACCATTTCACTGCCACAGATATGTTGCCTCATGCAGTACCCTTTGATGTGTCATTATCATGTAAGCCTGTGTATGGACTGGGGACGGCTTTCTGCCTGCTGAATTACATGCACAGGCCTCCTGGCACCATTCTGAATATCTCAATTGATCTTGCAAGCTGCATGCTGTACAATCCTTGCATCCAGTCTCTCCAGTTTGTCTCTGCTTTTGGTGCATGTTTGAATAGTAATTCATTCACAAACAGAGTGCAAGGGAAATGAAGTGCTCACTGGAAGACACTTTTGATGTACCCGGACATGTTTTGAATAAATAAATAAAATAAATTGTCCTCAGGGAAACTACAAGGCAATAAATCAATGTTTTCAAGTACAGAATCTTTCCCTTACATCAAAATAATATTATCACATCTTAATGGAGATGAATCTGTGTAATTTTTTATGAACAGATGTTTTGTATGCAGTCTGTTTGCTTTATACATGGAACATATATTGTTGCAGATGAAAAATCAAATCTGTCTCATGCCAGCATCCTAATTCATCTGGAGAGATGCTTCAGACTTTGATTCTTTAAGCATTTGAATATTTTTACAGTATGTGATATGTATTTTAAATCTTTTTTTAAACTCCTAGGCAACTTTCATGAACAAAAATTATGATACACAATGTGATTGCCTACGTTATGTGGGATAATTTTAGTGTATTGTAAGTAGGTGTATATATATATATATATATATATATATATATATATATATATATATATATATAATTTCTGTTTTATTGGTCTTATGTGTGCTATATAGTTACATAATGTAGTTGGTGTATAACAACACAAGTGAGCACATACTGTGATTTATTACAGGACAAAGTTTCAAGAATGGCTGTAACTGCTCTCAGTAAACATTCTGTTTTTATATTTAATGCCTGTTCATTATATTGTCACTTTCAGAACTGTTGTGACTGTTGTGAAATAATCAGATAATAATTGCGTGTTAGGAACTGGAACACTTAAAAATGGCCCATAAGGCCAAAGTTGCCTAATTGTACAAGTTTCAGCAAAGTAAATTCATGTAAGATGTAGCCAAGGTGGAAACTTACAATGTTTCTCAACAAATCTGAGAAGAAGAAGAAGAATATTGCTATACAAAAGACATGTAGCATCATCTGAAACACCATATTTCTTTCTTGACGGCATAATTCTTCATTTGAAGAGTTGCTCCAAACACTTTTACAAAACTCAGTATCCAGTATCCAGTATCTTTGTTTACATCCTTAGGCAACTTTCATGGCAAAAAAGTCAAGATACTAGAATATAATTGCTCTTGGCATTTTGGAATAAAAAATCACATTGTAAAGTGATGAATATGTATAGCTTTTGTTTAACTTTCAAAATTAACCTTGTGTGTTTACATCATGTACAGAATAGGTATTGTAACACCTGAAACACATAGCCAGTCTTTTGCCAGTGAACTACGTCATATGAACTGTGTGAATAGTTTTTACACTCATTGTAACTACACTACTGGCCATTAAAACTGCTACAACTAGAAGAAATACAGGGTCGCAACACATCTGAAATGCAACGTCCACTGTTCAAAGTGATGTCAAACAGGTATTCATTGGACAAATTATACTAGAACTAACATGTGATTACATTTTCACAAAATTTGGATGCATAGATCATGAGAAATCAGTACCAAGAACAACCACCTCTGGCCGTAATAATGGACTTGATACGCCTGGGCATTGAGTCAAACAGAGTTTGGGTGGTGTGTACATGTACAGCTGCCCATGCAGCTTCAACACGATACCACAGTTCATCAAGAGTAGTGACTGGCATATTGTGATGAGCCAGGTGCTCGGCCACCATTGACCAGACGTTTTCAGTTGGTGAGAGATCTGGAGAATGTGCTGGCCAGGGCAGCAATCAACCATTTTCTGTGTCCAGAAGGGCCCGTACAGGACCTGCAACATGCGGTTGTGCATTATCCTGCTGAAATGTAGGGTTTTGCAGGGATCGAATGAAAGGTAGTGCCACGGGTCGCAACACATCTGAAATGCAACGTCCACTGTTCAAAGTGATGTCAATGCGAACAAGAGGTGAGCGAGACATGTAACTAATGGCACCCGATACCATCACACCGGGTGATACGCCAGTATGGCGATGACGAGTACACGCTTCCAATGTGCGTTCACCGCGATGTCGCCAAGCACGGGTGCGACCATCATGATGCTGTAAACAGAACCTGGATCCATCCGAAAAAATGGCGTTTTGCCATTCGTGCACCCAGGCTCATCATTGAGTACACCATCACAGGTGCTCCTGTCTGTGATGCAGCGTCAAGGGTAACCGCAACCATGGTCACCAAGCTTGTAGTCCCGCTGCTGCAGACTTCGTTGGACTGTTCGTGCGGATGGTTGTTGTCTTGCGAACATCCCCATCTGTTGACTCAGATCTGTTAGAGCCATGAGGATAAGATGCCTGTCATCTCGACTGCTAGTGATACGAGGCTGTTAGGATCCAGCACGGCATTCCATATTACCCTCCTGAACCCACCGATTCCATATTCTGCTAACAGTCATTGGATCTCGACCAATGCGAGCAGCAATGTCGCAATAAACCACAATCGCTATAGGCTACAATCCGACCTTTATCAAAGTCGGAAACGTGATGGTACTCATTTCTCCTCCTTACATGAGGCATCACAACAACGTTTCAACAGGGAAATTTGTTGGAAACTTTCCTCATGTCAGCACCGTTGTAGGTGTCGCCAGCAGCGCCAGCCTTGTGTGAATGCTCTGAAAAGCTAATCATTTGCATATCACAGCATGTTCTTCCTGTCGGTTAAATTTCACGTCTGTAGCACGTCATCTTCGTGGTGTAGCAATTTTAATGGCCAGTAGTGTACTTTCCATCCTTCATTTTGATCTTGGCCTGGGATCAGCATTAGCGAAGTTAGAAAGATCTATATTATATTGTCTTTTTTTAATTATTTGTGGCTGTTTTTTAATTCAGTATTAATTAATTCCAACCATACATTCTGTGATAAGTCTCAGAACGTGGTACAACATGTTATGGTTCATTGCAAGTTTTGCATTGCATTAGTATCAGGTTTCCCAGTGCATTTTCTGTTTTATACAGACCACACATAAGCACACTAACATACTTCTCTTTTGAGTACCTACTCACAATAACATCCAGAAAACGGTTCAATAAATCATAGAGGATTCTCATCTTTGGAGCACATTCCTCAGCCAGCTTTTCTAGATTCTGTTGCATATTTTCCTACAATTTCCCTAACAAGAGATAGCTCAACACTGTGAGAGCTATTTTTCACACTGTATCCAACCTGTGGGGAGCATGAGTGTTTAAAATGCATGAATCCGGATTTGGGGGGGGGGGGGGGGGGGTTAGTTCCCTAAAACATTTCCCAGTCTGACACTGAGCTTAGCAGCATGTCACAACAGTCAACTGCACCTACAATTGCTTTGTAATTTTCATTAGACTGTGGTGTCTTGAGATTTTTGCCAGTATTTCTGTCAGTCTTCCCCGTTTCAACTATTTCTGTTGTGTTGCATATGGGCCACATCTTCACATTTATTTTGTCATGCCATTTGAAAGCAAGGATCTTGTTAGATGGATTAAACTCAGTTTCTCCTTGCTTGTGTCCTCTGTGTTTTGGCATGTTGTCCCTATTCTTACAAACAGTGCTCCATGCATTTGTTCTGTGGTTGTGAAGCCAGAGGAACAGTTCTGGTCTGGAATACCAGTTGTTAACATATAGTGTATGTCCTTTTTCCAAATATGGTCCCATAAATGTTACTACTACCCTGCAACTTTTACATAAACTGTGAAATCTAATTTCTGTTATTGTGCCTTTATATAAATGAAAGCCAAAATGAACCCAGTCTGATAGTCACACAGCATGGATGTTTTCATTCCAAATGTATTTTGTTTGGATCTGTTGTTTAGAAGATAATCAGTCTTTGCACAACACGAGACTTTCGTCAGTGCAAACTTCTGATATGGATTAAATGTACTGTAAAAAGTCATAACTAAAGTGAAAAATAAATAAAATGGTCGCAGGACAGAATGTTACTTAAAATTGATGAGTTTAAAAGTGTATCTCAGGGCCAGTAATCACTTACTTTCACCTTGTTAATTTGTACCATTAGAAAACAAATAGGAGCAGAATAATGAACTTCTTTAAGAACATTATCTTCCCACATAGATAGTCAAGAATGCACACCTTCTGGAGTATTCACCCTGGTGTATACATAAGATCAATTTGTTCTATCTTCTATAAACTTCAAAAGGTATTAACCAGTGGATGTTTGTGTCCTGAAGCCAAATCACAAACACATGTTTCAATGGCTGGAAATCAGTTTTTTCCAATCAAAAGTGTTATTAAGACTCTCACTTTTCTGAAGCATTTTGCTATCACTTTCTAATTCTTTAGATTCTGAATAATTGACGATAGCATCTCTTGTAGAAACACCATACTGGTGTGGTGTACCAGCTGATGTATAGGACGGAGGACTATTGCTTCAAGCTGCCATTGAAGACTAATCACTGCTACCTTCATAAAACATTCCACACACACCATCACTAGTTGCGGATATCTCGAAGACTTTTGTATCTATGCAACTGTGGTGACACGACATAGAAAAGAACATAACGTTAAATCTGATGATAACATGCATGGTGAAATCAAAATCTGCAATGGGTGACCACAATGGCAAATTTATATGTACCCTCTAAGTATGTAGCTGGAGCAGCTACTGGAAGAATTGAGAGGAGATTCAGCTCTGTATGTTAACATTGCTAGGGCACACAGGTACCTGACTTGGTATGCTTAAAGTCATCGGCAGCAGTCAGATATCAGATGACTTCATAGCTGCACAACAACCTGAAGAGAGTACAGAGGGTACAACAAAATGAAATGTAGGAAGAGGGGGAAACGGATGGGGGGAAAGGGGTGAGAGGCAAACTTGAAGAAAAGGGGAGGGGTTGAAAAGGGGAAAGAAGGAGAGGAAGAGAAGAATGCCTGGATTGTATTGGGAGAAGATAGTGCAGGATTTGGACGGGGGAGTAGTGGTGTGGACAGAAGGGAGCACGGAAAAGGCAAAGTGAGACAGCGGCAACAGGTTAGCAGAGGTTTAGAACAGGGGGATTGCAAGAGCACAGGATGTGTTGGAGAGACATTTCCCGTCTGCATAGTTGAGAGAAATTTGTTCCGGGCCTCTTGGATGAGTCTTTAGTACCAGACAATTTCCTATCCAGCTCACCCATAAACAAGTCTCCCATGCCAGCAGCTCCTCTGACACCAGTATACCTGTTAACTAGCCACTGACCAGCTCTCCTCTGATAACCCAGTATAACCCTGGCCATTTAAAAGCTCTACCGGAGCCTCTATCAGGTCTTCAACTACCTCTCATCATGCCCTGACACGAGGTGTATCCTACCTATGTCCCCAACATAGGGTTCTTCTGTGCACCCAACGTACAGAATATCCTTGTCCATCCCTATTCCAATCCTATTCACAACCCTGCACTCCATGGTTTGTTCTCTTGTGGTCATCCCAGTTGCTAGATTGCCCAATAGAGCCACGCACCACCTCCTACTGCAGTCGAGCCACAGGCCTTTCCCATCCAATAAAAGGCAGGGCCACATGCAAAAGCAGCCATGTTGTATATCAGCTGTGTTTCAATTACTGTATAGCATTATATGTGGGTATAACAAGTAACCAGCTGTCTTCTCATATGAATGGCCACTGCCAAACTGTGGCAAACTACAAATGATTTTAGCAGCTACCTTACTACACAGGCAATTTAGATTCTTACTTCCAACACAAGTTTCTCTGAACTATGCAAATGGGAATTGTCTCTCCAACACATCCTGCACTCTCGCAATCCCCTGATCTAAACCTCTTCTAACCTGTTTCCACTGCCTCACCTTGCCTTTTCCCTACACACCAACCCTATTCCATCCAGATCATGCACTGCCTTCTGCAAACACTTGTCCTCCCTCCAACCCCCCACCCCCACCTACTCAATGTGGAAATTCTCCTTTTCTTTTCCCCCTGTTCCACCCCTCATTTTTCGCTCCCCACTACCCCTCCTTGTGACAATTCCTATTCCTCTGCATCTCCATCAGCTCAGGAAACTGCTTTCAGAAATTGAGTATCAAGAATTAGTCTTGCCATGGCCACAGGAATGTGCATTTGGGTGTCTGTGTGAATGCACGCAAGGGTGAATTCAGGGCGAGGGTGGCAGGGGGGCACATGTAGAGAGTGAGTGAATCTTGGCATAATCACAATTTTTACTTACAAGCAGCTTATAATTGTGAGTTTAAAAATTTCAGCCTTAGCTTCATTGCTTCTTGTTTCATGTTTGTCAGAATTTATGATAAAAGTATGATAAAACATAACTTTGTTTATCTTTTGTGACGACGCAGTAGGTAAATGGGCCATTGTGTAGGTTTCGATCACACTGCAAAAAACGTTAAAATTTTGCATTCAGATATTTTCAGTGATCTCAGTGTATTCTTTTCCCACTTAGTACTGCCATCAGCTTTATTTGAAGCTAAAATTTCAATTTTTCATCATCAGGCTTCTTACAGTCTCTGTTGTGCTATGTGCCTTGACATTTCACCCAGGTCCTCTTGTCAACAAATACTATTTCATGTCTTGTTTAACATTTTTATCAGGAACCATCATATTTTAAACTTCGTAGAGCACTTTATTTCTGTCTGAAAGGCACTGTGAGTAATCTGTAATATACTAATATTATAAATGTGAAAGTAATTTTGTCTATCTGTCACATTTTGACAGCTGAACCACCAAACAGAATTTGATAAAATTTGTTGTGGAGATAGCTTGAATCCTGGACGGGAATATAGGCTACTTAAAAAAATTGAATCAGGAGACAGAAGTGATAATAGGGAATCAAAGCAGCAACAAAAAGTTTGTTTGCAATGCTATGTCAAATTGGAAAGTACTGGAGTATCTCAAAAAGATCTACGTAAAAGTTGATGAAAGCATATGCTTATCTTTTGCAGCACACCCATAATAACCATTTTTGTCTTTTGATTGTGCGTCCTGCAGGGAATCCAAAAGATAAAAGTGTTGATCATGAATGAACCATAAAAGCTAAGTGTAAGTTTTTGAAAACATTTTTTCTGGATATTTTTCAGATTGTGTTTTAGTATGACATCAAATTATGTACCACATATTCATTAAACAGTCTGTTGCTGCTGTCAAACTCTTTACTTTATGTAGCAGATTGTCTTTAAATGGCTGAACAAACTTTCAGCAAACATGCAAAATTGATGCATTTGTGGTCAGAGCTGTGATGTCATATATGTAGAAAGATATTCAACAGACAACACCTGACTGTGTGTGATCGGCAGCAGAGGGGACAATGCACATCATGGCCTGTGCTTCTCTGATACTTATTCATCATAACAGTACTACTGATATCTGAACAAAGCTGCAGGTAAAAGCTAGTTGAATATATAAATAATTAGACACTATTACTAATCGATGGGGAACATCTGTAAATGCTTGCAGGTGGCATTTCCTGTAAGAAGCAGCACTGTGGAGAGATCTCTCTCAGCTTTCTGCTGCTAAAAGACATATCTTCGCAGTAGGTTGACCAGAAGGACGTTTCAATGGACTGGCACCGATGCATATCCATCGAGATATTGCATCAGCAATGAATGCTGAGGAGGTATTGGATAGCTTGTGTAGGAAACACAAGAGGGAACTTGCAATGATTGTGATAAAGTTATGAGTGTAATAAAGTTATGTTTCTAATATGTGTCATGTGATAATTATTATAATAAAATTAATATATTAGTGTGTGTGTGTTTATTTTAAAATTGGTCTCACACGGCCTAGAAGGACACATTCACCATTCTGATCCTTGTGTGCCGCCCCCCCCCCCCCCCCCCGTATTAGTGTGTGTGTGTGTGTGTGTGTGTGTTTATTTTAAAATTGGTCTCACACGGCCTAGAAGGACACATTCACCATTCTGATCCTTGTGTGCCGCGCCCCCCCCCCCCCCCCCCCCCCCGGAAAAAAATCCTTTATCTGCCCCTGACTTTGTGTACAAATGGTAGGAAAAATTTTGTGCTTGAAAGCTATTGGAAATACTAGTTTCTGTTTTGTGTTTCTTAGCTCCATTTATCGATCCACTGTAGGTGAATGGTTGTGTTACTTTTTGTGTAATTGTAAGTTTATTAAATTTACAGTATTTATAAAGCACAGAGATCACAGGCGCATACATACAACTGATGAATATACTGAATCCCGCATCCCCAGGAAGTATTTGGCATTAACACAGTTCAGGCTTTTTGTTTTGAAATCTTGTTTCAAAGAAAGTTAACAGGAGAGAATCATGCTGGTGCAGCTGAATTTCAGGTAAAACAATGCTTGTTCCCCAGGCAGGTTTTAGAAAATTTTGTGGTTGACTCCGTTATACAATATTCTACTCAAAAGTTTATTTGCTGTTATAGGTAAAGCAATGGATCGGTAGCTTTGTGGTTTGTTATTTGGTTTACCAGGTTTTAAGATAGCTATGGTTTTTGCTCATTTCAAACCATGGGATATGTTATTAGTTTCCAGAATATCAGTGTGTGCCCCCCCCCCCCCACACACACACACACACACACACACACACCTAGCAAGCAGATCTCGGGAGGAACAGTAAGACTCAGGTACCCAGTGTAACAACATTTTAGTTACCGACTTTTTGGTTTATTTATAAACAAATCTGTGAGTCTATATGACAGTGTGTAAATGTTTTTGAGAGACAAAATTAATGACAAATTACTTATAATGTTTTAAGTTTTGATATGCATACCCCTTGTAACTTAATGGTATATTAGTTTTTGTTGAAGTAAAGTAACCTCTTTTTTTTATGCAGCTCCTGTTTCACCTAGAAACACTGACTTAATACGAGTAAATTCTACTTCCATTTTGCTGAACTTAACATCATGGAATGATGGTGGATGTCCAATAACATCTGTTGTGGTGGAGTACAAGCTGAAGAAAGGATTTTCGTGGACTCTTGTATCAAATAACATTAAAATAGAACAAACTGAATTCATGGTACTGGATCTGGAACCAGAAACCTGGTATGCTTTGCGCGTCACTGCTCACAACAGTGCTGGCTCTACTATTGCAAACTATAATTTTGTCACTCTGACACACACAGGAGGTAAGTCACAAAAATTTAAGTCACATAAATTTCAATATCATTACAGATTTTTTATTCATGCATATTTCCTTTCATTTTCTGTAAATTTTGTGTTTCTTCTTCTATGAGTAGACACTGATGCATTTTTTTTTATTGTTCTAACTTTCTGTGTGGAATTTTATTTGTTTGTGTTTGTTTGTGTGTCTATCGACCTGCCAGCACTTTCGTTCGGTAAGTCACATCATCTGTGCTTTTAGATATATTTTATTTTATTGTTATTATTTGCCTGCTAATCTGACTGTACACACACACACACACACACACACACACACACACAGAGAGAGAGAGAGAGAGAGAGAGAGAGAGAGAGAGAGAGAGTTAACTTTTAATTCTGAGTCAGAATAACTATGTAAGTTGAATATGGGACAGCTACCATATCAGCAACAAGTTGAGTATTTGCTTGGTCTTACCACATTTTCTGTAATCCATTGCCATATCACTCAGAAATCTCAGGAGCAGGGGATTTATTTTGTGCTTTATTACTCTATATTATAGTGTATTTACTAAAACAAGTTTTCTGAAGCCAGAGGAAAAGCAGTAATGCAATTACGATCCTGTTGAACTTAGTAAGTACTGCACATCAGCAAGGAGAAAGTGAATGTATCCATAAGAGATCACACCGCTTTTGCTGTGGCAGCCCTGTTACATATCCAGGAAAGGTCAAACTCACAATGTCAGCTCTTCCCATGTTTAACCATCCTGAATTGTCAGTTACTGTGATCCAGATAGATGATTCTTTTGAAAATGAGTGTCATTAGTGAAAATCGCACAAACTTAAGTGTAATTGTAGATTACCTAGATGCAATAACTACAACACAGTGGAATTAACATTATGGCTGAAAATATCTCTAAAACAAAAATAATCATTTTTTGAAAACATAATATATTAGATAGATAAAAAATCTACTCACCAAGTGGTGTCAGGAGAACACACATATAAAAGGTATTATGTATGCAAACTTTCAGAGCCAATGGCCCCTTCTTCTGGCAGAAGGGTTGAACGGGAGGGAAGAGGGGTGAAGGAAAAGGACCGATGAGGTATAGGAAAAGGTGTAGAGTTCGTAAAAGTCACCCAGAACCCCAGGTCAGGGGAGACTTACTGTCCTGCAGGGATGGGCATGCAGCTGACACATAGCTAGGCAGCTGGGCCAAGTCCACATGACCGTACTGCTCTGCTCAGGTACCAGTGGTCAGGGTGGCCAAGTCACCATACGTGCGCAGCATATGTACAATAGGAATGCCTGGCGAGTAGCCTGTACTGCTACCACTTGTCCGCAAGTGAGCTGTGTGGTCTCCTGTTCCCCAGGGATCAGCATTGAAAGAACCTGCACTAAAGCAATAACCACAGCATGTCCGGTATAATCAAAGCAACAGTCAATCGTTATCTTGGCAGCATTCTATGAACAAAACACTTTTTCTGACCTGAGTTGATCTTAGAATACAGAACAGTTGATTACTGCTAAGGGGGAATTTCATTGTTTTTCTTTGTTTCTAGCCAATATTTTCCTCAAAGGCAGCAATACTTTTATATTACTGAAGTATCTCTGTTAGTAACAAACCTCTTCTCTCAAATGTCTGTGTAGGTGCATAATATGAACACAAGAAGAAAACTTAAGTGATTTAGTTGATATATTAGGATCGACAGAGCCTGATACCCCTGTCCAGTGCATATGGAAGTCTAGAAAATGACCATCACTCACTTTTTCTTGGCAGTGATATAATGAAATCAGAAGGTAGCTCAACTTCAGGGACTTACACAGACCTTATGACAGCTTAAGTGGTACACCAGTGTGTTTGTAGTATCCAAGTGGTGGCCTAAAGTTGGTTGGTTGTAGCTGACAGAACTTCCAGCTCATACATTTCCTTTCCATTCCACAGTGATTATAAACTTAAATTGTCATAATCCACAGTAAAGAATCTGTTAGCATGCACAGAAAAATCCAGAGTGAGTGGGCATCAGAAGTCACACAGTTAAATAAAACAGTTGAATAAGGTAAACTGAGGCTATATTCTCAGTACTCGGGGTGCAGTTTGGCTCCTTGAGGCAGAAGTAATGAGTGATTGCCAGTCTAAGTGACCATGAAATGAAGGCCGAGGAAGAGGAAGAGAGGGTGGATCAGTTCAAGTTCTGCTGGTGGCTGGTTGTGGAGTGCAAAGCCAGAGGTGTAGGGTAGGGAACTGTTCAGTCTGTTGGAAGGCTAGATTACCAGATAGAGAGAGAGAGAGAGAGAGAGAGAGAGAGAGAGAGAGAGGCAGCTTTGCTCTGCTCCTCAACCTGTGGTGAGCAGCAACCATGTGACCCCTTTCTCATGCCTTCAGTTGGTTAACATGGTGGTGTGGGTAGCTAGTTCATACAGCTAGCAACCCTTACCGGAATGAACTGTTTCTGTCCATAAAGATGGACTGGCTTGGTACATAGGTCTCTGTGAAGATACACTGGGAGAGTGCTTGAAAGAATTGAGGGAAAAAATTGCATAAAAATCCTAGATATTCCCAGACTGTCTGGCCATCCTGTACAACAGAAACTAATCTAGAATGAGTAAAATAATAAAGTTTAATGAAAAGCATCAATAATTATCATATTGTGTGTAAAGGTAAATTAAAATTTACACTTTAAAATTTAAAAGAAGGAAGGGAAATGGTTTTATTTTATACTACACAGATGAGATGTAACAGGTACAAACAAAGTGCAAAATTTAGAACAAAAATGACTGTTGTATTAGCAGCAGAAACGCTGTCCATAAAACAACATGCCACAGGTGAAAAAAACTGATGGACAGAACTATAGGGAAGCCCATGCAAAGTATAAATTTTGCTTCTTCTGTTGTGCATAAAAGTACAGTGTTGAGAAAAGAAGACAATATTAGGTGTCTGTGTACAGTTCTGTGGTGGCCATTACTTTTCCAGCTCATCACTATATTATATCTCACCTTTCTGCTTTACACTTAACATTAGTAATTCATGAACACCCTTCAGAAGCCTGTTCAAGACACTATGGATATCAACTATTGCTTCTCAGTATGTTTATTGTTTTAATGAAGTTTGTTGTAAATAAAATATCCCTTTCCCAGCAAACAACTCAGTTTTGAAATCAACAATAGGAGGAGAAGGCACTTAACTATAGTCCAAAGAAGGATCCACTTTTCAGGGACACACATTTTTAGTAACTTGCCAGCAATTATAGAAAGTATAGCTACAAATAAAGTTCAGTTTAAGAGGAGTCTGAAAGGCGTCCTTGTGGCCAACTCCTCCTACTCCATTGAATAATTTCTAAAACAGATTCAGCTGATGTATGTATAAGTGTATCATTATTATTCCTGTACTTTTTTATTAATATCACATGATGTAACTATGTATGACATGTACCAAATACATGAGGATCTCCACAATATGGATCCATGGAATGAGGAGTTCCTCTAATCTTATCTAATACAAATAATGACCTGTACAGTGTTATAAAACTCAACTCTTTGTTAGCCATATAATATGGTTTAGAACTATAATAGAATGATTCTATATCTATTTTATTTTCAGCTACAATTGCTCCTGACTTAATAGTGTATTCAAATTATGGAAGTCAACGGTTTTTTGGTGATACGACCCTAATAGCATTTATTGTTGCTGGAACTACACTACTCATTGTGGCTATTCTGGGACTCTTGATTTATCTGAAGAAATGCCAGGAGATCTTCTCTTCACACAAATGTGACGGTAATTTCAACGTATATAATTATCAATTTCAGCAAATTTAACGTCAACTAGACTCAGATTACAGTCTGGAACAAATTTTCATTTATCATTACATTCATTACAGTTTAAGTGCACAGTCCAAAGGCCATGAGAGTGCTTTTCATTCCAAGTTAAAACTCAGTTAATTATGCAAAGTATAACTAGTTAAAACAATAACATTCTAACTGATCTCTCTGTTTCTGGAAGTCACCTTTGTTTATTATAATTATTTGTGATGTGATGTTTCAGAATTCTCATATTATTAGCCAGTTGTACCTCTTTTTCTGCCTTATCACTAACTGACTGACAAGACTTAGGTTTCACTTGCTGCATTACACTTTTTGTGTCATATCCCTAGGACACAATTTGCATATCTCTTGACACTAAAGAATCTTCACAATTATTGTCACCATTTTGCACTTTCCTTATCTTTGTAATCCTTCAGTGTGCTTTTTCATATCCTCAAAAACACGATGTTTATTTTACATTTCTCCTCTTCCTCTTATTCACACTCCTTCCCCTTCATCCTTTCTTTATTAGTTCTTTCTTCAGTTTATGATATATTTCACCAGTCACATAATTCTATGCCAACATACTGATTCCAGTTCACTACATTTTAAATATTTTGGAATGTAATTTCTTGACTGTGGTATACATAAATTGTTTCAAAACTGCTTTTACATTTTAATTTTCCTCATTATTTATTAATGTAATATGAAAGTAAATACTTTGAGCTAAAGTAGATCGCTCTCCACAAAGCAGAAGCATTGAGTTGTCGATAGGCACACAGGAAAGGAAAGGAAAGAAAACTTGCTAGCTTTTGGGATAATCCTTTCTGAGCTAGAGTAAAATGCACACAGAAAACACACACACACATTTTTTATTTATATTCAGATACGAAATGCAAACATAAGCACAGTACAGCCACAAGACATGACAGAGGGCAAGTGCGTTACTGGTGGGAAGGAGGCATTTATGCCCTGACATCGTGACTTTGGGGTGCTATGTGCGCCACAGAAGAAGAGTTCGGGGTGACAGTGGCTGTTGTTGTGAAAAGAAAAATGAAAGAAGATTCTATGGAATTACTTATTTACGTACTTACTTCTTGAGTTTGGGATACCAACAATCTTTTAGTCAACAAATTTGGTTATTAAGAGATACATATGAATGTTTGATTGATTATTTTTTTTTTTTTTTTATTTTACTTTTTTTTTTACATACACGTCAAATTCTGTGGGACCAAATTGAGGAGCAAATCTCCAAGGTCATGGGATGTGTCAGTACGTGAAATTACAACATAAAAATAATAATAGATAAAAATAAAATATTTATGGACCCAAAAAAAGTCAATCCATAAGTTGAAGTAAACGCAATCAACAAAACAACAAGAATCAGCTTAATTTTTCAAGGAACTCCTTGACAGAGTAGAAGGACTGACCCATGAGGAAACTCTTCAGTTTTGATTTGAAAGCGCATGGATTACTGCTAAGATTTTTGAATTTGAGTGGTTGCTTATTGAAAATGGACGCACCAGTATACTGCACACCTTTCTGCACAAGAGTTAAGGAAGTCCGATCCAAATGCAGGTTTGATTTCTACTGAGTATTAACTGAGTGAAACCTGCTTATTCTTGAGAATAATCTAATACTGTTGACAAGAAGTGACAGTAAGGAATATATACCGGGTGATCAAAAAGTCAGTATACATTTGAAAACTGAATAAATCACGGAATAATGTAGATAGAGAGGTAAAAATTGACACACATGCTTGAAATGACATGGGGTTTTATTAGAACCAAAAAAATGTAAACATTCAAAAAATGTCCGACAGATGGTGCATCATCTGATCAGAATAGCAATAATTAGCATAACAAAGTAAGACAAAGCAAAGATGATGTTCTTTACAGGAAATGCTCAATATGTCCACCATCATTCCTCAACAATAGCTGTAATCGAGGAATAATGTTGTGAACAGCACTGTAAAACATGTCCGGAGTTATAGTGAGGCATTGGTGTCGGATGTTGTCTTTCAGCATCCCTAGAGATGTCGGTCGATCACGATACACTTTCGACTTCAGGTAACCCCAAATCCAATAATCACACGGACTGAGGTTTGGAGACCTGGGAGGCCAAGCATGACGAAAGTGGCAGCTGAGCACACAATCATCACCAAACGACGCGGACAAGAGATCTTTCACGCGTCTAGCAACATGGGGTGTTTTGTTTTGTTCTAATAAAACCCCATGTCATTCCAAGGATGTGTGTCAATTTTTACCTCTCTATCTACACCTAAGTCAAAACAAGGCCCTGGAAGTAGACAACATTCCGTTAGAACTACTGACGGCATGGGAGAGCCAGTCCTGACAAAACTCTACCATCTGGTGAGCAACATGTATGAGACAGGCAAAATTCCCTCAGACTTCAAGAAGAATATAGTAATTCCAATCCCAAAGAAAGCAGGTGTTGACAGATGTGAAAATTACCGAACTATCAGTTTAATAAATCCCAGCTGCAAAATACTAACGCGAATTCCTTAAAGACGAATGGAAAAACTGGTAGAAGCTGACCTCGGGGACGATCAGTTTGGATTCCGTAGAAATGTTGGAACACGTGAGGCAATACTGACCCTACGACTTATCTTAGAAGAAAGATTAAGGAAAGGCAAACCTACGTTTCTAGCATTTGTAGACTTAGAGAAAGCTTTTGACAATGTTGACTGGAATACTCTCTTTAAAATTCTGAAGGTGGCAGGGGTAAAATACAGGGAGTGAAAGGCTATTTACAATTTGTACAGTCATAAGAGTCGAGGGACATGAAAGGGTAGCAGTGGTTGGGAAGGGAGTGAGGCAGCGTTGTAGCCTCTCACCGATGCTATTCAATCTGTATATTGAGCAAGCAGTAAAGGAAACAAAAGAAAAGTTCGGAGTGGGTATTAAAATCCATAGAGAGGAAACAAAAACTTTGAGGTTTGCCGATGACATTGTAATTAGTAAAGGAGCTTTGCCATTTGGGGAGCAAAATAACTGATGATGGTCGAAGTAGAGAGGATATAAAATGTAGACTGGCAATGGCAAGGAAAGCGTTTCTGAAGAAGAGAAATTTGTTAACATCGAGTATTGATTTAAGTGTTAGGAAGTCGTTTCTGAAAGTATTTGTATGGAGTGTAGCCATGTATGGAAGTGAAACGTGGACAATAAATAGTTTAGACAAGAAGAGAATAGAAGCTTTCGAAATGTGGTGCTACAGAAGAATGCTAAAGATTAGATGGGTGGGTCACAAAACTAATGAGGAGGTACTGAATAGAATTGGGGAGAAGAGGAGTTTGTGGACAACTTGACTAGAAGAAGGGATTGGTTGGTAGGACATGTTCTGAGACATCAAGGGATCACCAATTTAGTACTGGAGGGCAGCATGGAGGATAAAAATCGTAGAGGGAGATCAAGAGATGAGTGCACTAAGCAGATTCAGGAGGATGTAGGCTGCAGTAGGTACTGGGAGATGAAGAAGCTTACACAGGATGGAGTAACATGGAGAGCTGCATCAAACCAGTCTCAGGACTGAAGACAACAACAACAACAACAACAAAATCTACATTATTCCGTGGTTTATTAAGTTTTCAAATTTATACTGACTTTTTGATCACCCGGTATATTGAGAGGCCTATGTCAAAATACCCAGACTCGTGAACAAGGGTCGACAAGAGGTTCATGAACTTACACCACTTATTGCCCAAACTGCCCATTTCTGAGCCAAAATTATCCTTTTAGAATGGGAAGAGTTACCCCAAAATACAATACCATATGACATAAGCAAATGAAAATAAGCAAAGTAGACAAATTTTTGTGTCAAACGATCACTCACTTCAGATACCATTCGAATAGTAAAAGTGGCAGAATTAAGTCTTTGAACAAGATCCTGATGTGGGCTGTCCACATCATTGAAGGATCCCACTCCACATGCTACAATACAGCTTCCTCAAATTGCAGTGTTCTTACTGTGTGATGCTGTCCCTGTCCAGGTAATCTGCTAAAATGACCTGGTCTCACGCAGATGTTGGTACACAGCAGCAAAGGTTGTATGATGCAGGATACGGTGATTAGGATATTGTTGTTGATAAACCCGCTGTGCAGCTCATTGTGGTGCAATACGTAGTACGCACCAACCATATCAGTGTACTCACTCCAGGTGTATCGCTCCATTAGTAAGCAGAAACAATGCGCTACTACACTGGTGGACAGCTTACAACTGAAGAGCATAATACGACCTCTAACAACTGAAGATTGTAATACAGCCTCTAACAACTGAAGAGCGTAATACGGCCTCCATCTGTTTAAATACTCCTCATAGGAAAAAATGACATTAGGTAAAAATATTTGTTTTGATGTCCCCTAAAACCTCCCAGAGTTTGTCGGTTTAAATACTTTTCTAGTTTGTCGGTTTAAATACTTTTCTCCCTGTATAACAAACTGGGTGAGCTGTAATGTGGACTGTAAGCATTTGTGTGTGTTTGAGATTGAGACTAATTTTATCAGCAGTACTATATAATGGTTTCAAGGGGATAAAACATTTATTCAAAATAATTAAGTGTTGTTAAGTGTACACCCTTCACACTTTAGTATAGCTGTAACTAGGGGCATGGTTACAAAAATGTTAGGTAAGGTTTTAAATAAGCTCGATCGGATAGATGATTCATCTCACAATATAACAACAATGTCAAATGATGTGACAACACTCAAAACAGAGTAAAATTCAAACAAATAAGATGAAACAGCTGGATAGGATAAAAGTCATATCTAATAATAAAACAACACTTAAAACTACAGTAAGTAGAATTTCTCAAATTGACACAGCCTTAGCAAACTTACCTAAGGAGTTGAAACCGAAATCTAGAAACACAGCGATTTAGCTAGGTAGGAGGTAAGAAAAATTTTAGTAATGATAATGTTAAGATCTAACTATTAGGCTCAGGCGGCAGAATTTTATGACGAAGGAATTTCCAAGCTCGTCCATTGCTACGATAAGTGCCTTAATTTAAATGGCAACTATGTAGAAAAGTAGTATTTAAGTGTGGCTTTCATCTGTATATAATAAAAAAATTTCCAGTACTTTATTTTTAATTCCAAAACGTAATGTACTTTGTGGATAGCCCTCGTATGAGAGTAGATGAGAGTAAATTGATTATGAAAGTAGGAAACTGTAAAGTAAGAGTAAAGAAATTTAAAGAAGTGTTCTCCAAATATAGTTAAAGCATGTGGATTTACCTGGTCAATGTTCATTCTTTCGAATCTTCATTTTTCTGTATATGATGTATGAAAGCAAATCTAAGAATTGAAGGTAGAAGAAGTAGAGTAAATGATAATGCAAAAATGTAACTCCTTATCGTAACTAAAATGTTGGAACATTGTGTATCAAACAAATTAAGGGAACTACGTCGCTGCAAAGCAGTTACATATGAGTGCCCATAATCAATAGATATGTAACAGGAAAATGGTTCTAATTGGTTTTTGCAGTTAGGAACATATTTTGAAGCAAAGTGATCAACTGTCTCAAGGATTTTCTTTGAAAGTTGTTCATTAATCTGTGGTAATATTCTGTTTAAAACAATGTTCACTGACACGTAGAGTGTCACATATTGTGAAAGAACAAAGATACCAAGGAGGGCATATCTCATTAGGAATGAACATTAATTATGAAATAATAATTATCATATTTTGATAGAAAGAGACTAACACTTTTATCTGATGAACCAAGGAATCACAAATGGAAAAAGTGTTAAATTGAAAATATCTGAATGTGTATCATTTGTTGTGAAAAGAATGGGAATAACACTTTATCTCAAGAGACCCTTGATGTGAAACTAATTGTAATTTATGGGAAGTCAAAGCTATACAATATTGTGATTAATTATTTAAATTACTCTACATGGCATCTTTCATCCTAGTTGGGGAATATGTGGTGATACATATTGCTATTCAAGGTAGCAACACATTCCACTTCCGATGAAAGATGGCCATTTAGAAACCATAATTTATGGTATTATTGGCAGAGGAAAGACCACATACTGCGCGTTCATTTTTTTATTCGTGCACAGATACGGAACACAAATCTGAGCACACTACGGCCACAAGGCACGACTGAGGGCAGGTGTTTTACTGGTGGGAAGGAACCATTGACACCTTGATGTGTGTTATGGATGTCAAGAATAGGAGGTCTGGACAACAATGGCTATTGTTCCAGAAAGAAAAACAAATGAAGATTGTATGGAATTACTTAATTACTTCTTAACTGTGGGATACTAATGATCTGTCTGTCGACAAGTTTGGTTATTAAAGGCTTAAATGTGAATATTTAATTTACATGTAGAAAATGTTGGAAATTGTTAAATGCAGAACAATTTTGAAAAGAAGTGGCTAGGTGCTTTTGTAGCTAATGGGTAGCAAACATAGTCTTCCATTATCACAGCACTTTCCATCTGGCAATAAAGAAGTTTAATATAGCTGTGCGTGGCACTGCATAACAGAACCACAACTTCAAGGAGTGATGCAAGTATGGAAAGAGAAGGTTTAAAGGTGAAGGCATTTATGAACATACAACTGACAGATCACATTCTCACTTTCACAGAATTGACTCCATGGATGAGTACTCCAGCAGCAAATACCGGCAGTAACATTCCACAGTGCCAGTGGTGCATTTCAGCTGGTAGACTGGTTGCAGTGAGGGTAGTGTCAGGTTGGGTGTGTGAAGGGAGCGAGAGGCAGCAGGCAGGGAGAGAGGTTGACGGTGGGTGGCTATCAACTCAGAGGGAGGCAACTGGTTTGCTTGCTAGAAATGTGGGAGGGAGACATGGCAGGTATATAGACCAGGCACGTCATGCATGATTCTAGGAGCTAGTTGGTAGTGGCACATGCTGAAGGTGACACGGTGAAGTGAACTGGGAGGGTGTGACAGGATGGAGGAAGGGGAAGCTGGTGGTGGGTGGAGGGTGAGGGGACATTGGATTACCTGTGATTGAGGCCAGGAAGATTATGGGAGCAAAAGATTTGTTGTAAGGCTAACTCCCATCTGCTTAGTTCAGAGAAGCTGGTTGTGGAGGGCTGGATCCAAATGGCCGGGGCTGTGAAACAGCCATTGACATTGAGTGTGTTGTGCTCAGCTGCATGTTGTGTGACCCAGTGGTCAACATTGTTTGTGGCAACAGTTTCGAAGTGGGCATTCATTATGATAGTGGACAGCTGGGTTGTTCTCATACCAACATAAAAACTGTGCAGTGTTGGTGCAGCCAAGTTGATATGTGAGATGGCTGCTTTCACCAGTGACATGGTCTCTGATGGGGTAGGATAAGCCTGTGACAGGACTGGAGCGGAGGTGCTGGGTTATTGGGCTGATCTTTCACCTTGGTTTGTTGCAGAGATTTTATACCTATCCCTGTGGCAAAGGGTTGGGAGTGAGTGTGGCATAGGGCTAGACTAGAACGTTGTGCGTGGGCAATGGAACACCACTTTAAGAGGGATAGGAAGTATCTTGGGTAGTATGTTCATCACTTTAGGGCACGATGTGAGATAATTAAACCGTTGGTGAAGTTATGGAATTTTGAGATGTGTACTTTCATAGACTACATTGTGAATACTCACACTATAAATTACAAATCTGCTAGAGGGCCTGTGCTTATGCTTAAAAATTAAGTCTCCGTAGCGACAAGAGCCACCATTTATCTTTGAATATACAGTGTGTTTACAAATGAATGTTGGGGTTTTAACACTTTATAATATTTATTACATTAAACTTATAGTTATAAATGATATGTCAAATGAAAGAGCAACTCAAACAGTTTTACCAAGAACCTTATAAATGTTCAATGTGAGCACCATTTGTCACAAGGCATAAAGCGTTAAAGCCCCGAAATTTATTTATAAACACCCTGTATTAATAACAGTTTCATAGTGTGTCACTGCTTGCCACCTGGACCTCCAAACATATACGTTGTTGCCCAGAAAGCTGCGAGAATGATTTCATTCCTGGCATGTAAGTAATATCAGCACAGTAACTACAGTGACAGGTTGAACTAGCAGATGTAAACAACAGATATGCTTTCGACCAGTCAGTTGTCAGCAGGCAGTGTTAACGAGTGGACATGTGATGATATTGTGTCTATGTTGTTGTGTCACAAATCACAATTGAATAATGTCGCTAACCATTACTAAGACATTCTCAAGAACGTTTTGAAGATGAAAGAAATGTGTGCAAAGTTTGTTCTGCACAGCTTGACTCCCAAACAAGAGTTACACAGACACCTGCCACGACTTGATTGAAATGCAAAAGTCAAATAATTCTTTTCTGTAAAAGATCATCAGAGTGTTGCAGTATTTTTCTTTTTTTTTACTTTGAAAAAGCATTTTACTTGGTACCATAAATGCAGTTATTAACAAAAGAATAATTATATGGGGTATCAAACAAAATTTGTTACAGGACTGAGGATTTCTTGGTAGGAAGACACAGCATGTTATCTTAGACGGATCATCATTGGCAGAAGTAGATGTAACTTCAGGCTTTCCCTAGGGAAGTGTGTTGCGATCCTTGTTTTATCACTTGGAAGTTATAAGTTATGAAATAGGTTGGTAATTCTTTACTGATATTTTGCCTCCTTTTTGGAAGTAGAATGACAGCTGTGTCAAAGTCTCTCTGGGAAAGTGCCACTTCCAAAGGATTCAACGCCAGAATAAGTCAGTATATTACAGTATTTTGGTAAACAACATATCATTATTTTACTACTGATACTGTCACAACCATCTGAACATTTATCTTTAAGGAAGTTTATAACTCTGGGGACTTCTTTTGGATATGTAAGATGAAGATGAATTGTATCAAACTTGTTTTGGAAGGCATTTATTACAAACTGTAGGCTATCAGCTAAAGAATTGTTCGAGTTTTTTTATCTGTTACTGACAGAAAAAAGATAGAAGTATCTACAATTTTGGGACTGTGTTTTATCAGATTGTTCCATATATTTACTATTTTTCCTGATTAACTTTTCCTTATCTTGTTTTTGCTGTGTTCCAAAACTTTCTTATTTTTTTACTGGGGGACCTTACTTTTTTGAATTTAAGTGCATTTTAATGATCTAATGACTTTGCTATGAATATTAAACTGCAGTGTCTAATGTAATCATTCACACAACTCTTGTTGTAAATTGTAATAACAAAATTCAACTGCAATAAAGTTGACTACTGCAGCATAACACTGTGTGTTGTTCCTACAGTAACTGTCATATTGCGTTACATTTCATTCCCCTTTCAACAGCAGTGTATCTTGTTTGCATTTGCTGTAAATTTCTGCTATTTTTTAGAGTGATGCTGATCATAGCCCGTAGAGGTTTTTCTGTTGTTGGAACAGAAATCACTTCTTTGCTTGAGTTCTTATAAGGATCTTTGAATCCTTGTAGCATAATAAACCTATAAACAGGATGTATATGACCGAGGAGAGCCGGGAACAACTCCAGAGTTATTTCATCTGGGAGAAAACCGGGAAAACCATGGGAATTTTTTAGAATTACAGGAATTTTTCATTGTTTTAGTTTTCAGTTAAATTTTTGTAATTTTGACTGGTAAGAACCGGTACTCTAACAAAGTATATTGCTGTATACTGCTACTGCAGAATAATACTGCAGCAACAAAACATGAACAAGAGAAAAAAATGTAAATAAAGCTTAAGTTGCAAAGGAAACACGCCATGCACAACATTAAAACACAGTGCTCATACAAGCCTCTGCCAACAGCAAAATGTGTTAAAGGCTCTAGGAAGACAATGCAGTGCTTCATAACAACAAATTGCCTCCGATGAGCTGGACGTCACAAGTTTACATTAGATTCGTTTGAGTAGTTGTGAGCGGGCTCATGCGCATGCACGTATGGATAGTACCTTTTCCCACTTTTGGCTGCATAAGTGTGGATGTTAGTTGTGCAAGCAATAGCAGCAAGCAGCCAGATGCTACCCAGAAAAATTTTACTGGTGCACCCAAGCTGCCGGATTCACACATGCGCAGCAGGGCGGGATCTAGGGGTTGGGAGGGGGATGGCAAACTAGGGTATCCGCCCCGGGCGGCAATTTTAGTGGGGATGCCAAATTCATATTCTTGAGGAAAAAAACCTTGTTTCATAAAGCGCCTAGCATCAGTGCATGTTGGTCTATCGATTATTAATATTATTTTGGAACACATACCTGTTGGTTTTTGAACACATTCCAAGTTGATTTCTGAATGAATGATAAGTTTATTTTTGAATGCGCTCATAGTGTACATGATGTCTCTGCCAGGGGAAACACGGTTGCATCTGATAATAAACTTTCCTGCAGACAAAAGGAGATGGGCTACATGAACTGAGCAGAATAAACCCGACCAGGTCAATGCCAATCGCTATTTGTTTATATGGTTGACTGTGTTTGTGAATGATTCAAATGACTCTGAGCACTATGGGACTTAACATCTGACGTCATCAGTCCCCTAGAATTTAGAACTATTTAAACCTAACTAACCTAAAGGCATCACACACATCCATGCCTGAGGCAGGATTCGAACCTGTGACTGTAGCTGTCGCGCAGTTCCAGACTGAAGCGCCTAGAACTGCTCGGCCACACCGGCTGGCTGTGAATGATCAGCTTTGTTATATTTACTAGCGAAATCCATACATTCTGACTACCAGAGTAGAAATAAACGACAAACAGGAATAACAGGTAAGAAAGATTACCTATTATCTTCTCGGTGTACCCAAGCAAATACAATTTTGCCCGAAAATTTTTGGCCACATTGCTACGCTAGTAAGGGCCATTTGTACAGTCCTCAGCTAGCAGCCGCGTAAGTTCTATTCTGGGAGTAGCGCAGAAAACGCGTGGTATGAACACTTAATAATGCCTAACTGGAGAATAAACATGGGATAATGAAACCAGTGATTGTGGCAGGATGAGTGACTTTAACCAGAGAATGAGTTTTGACACTGGCAGAAATAGTTACAGAATTAGTGATGACAAGAAGAAGAACGGGGACATGACACAAATCATGGAAGAATATAAAGATTCCAAATTTATACAAAAATTTCGTTCTACTACTTTTTGATCTCATGCTTGAGAAGCTCGAGTGTATGAATGAAATTTGAAACTATTTCATAACATAAAACTTGTTGCTTGTAGTAGGTCTAATAGGCATTTGATATTGGTGCTTCGTGAATTATATTCTATCATGCTAAAAAAATGACCATTTGTGCCAAACAGTCTCATTTATTTGGTGTGTGTTACAATTGCTGCAGTATTAGATGGGCCTATTTTGTTTCATCTAGCGGACAGTGACAAAATAGACATAATCAGATTGAGAAATCACACCAGTCTTGGGTAGTATTTGTATTATAACTTTTTCAGTACTAGACGGCATTTTGACTTTTCATGTAGCAAAACGTTTGATGAATTTTGATGAGGTAATAGATTCTTCCACAGACAGAAAAGCACGGCATCTAAAGCTGTTGCAAGATTACAGAGAAAACAGTGCTAGGACCTAAGGATTGAAGAAATGTGTACTGTCGTGCTTGTCTCTTGTCTTTTCTGTTTTTATGTATCCTGTATTTAATTTTTATGTCACATAAAACAGCAGTAGGCAATAAAGAGTGCAAATATTCTGAAGAGTCCTTGTTCTCCTGGTTACAAACAATCCCATCCAGTACTAACTGTAAGTTTTATTTTGCATTTCAAGTGCACATTTTTATCTTCTTTTATATGCCATAATAAAGAACCAAACATGAGATAATACAGTACTGGTACTCCAAGGAAATTTACGTCCTGAAAAACCACACTGAAAAGTGTGGCCAAACTATGCATTTTAGTGCCTCAGTATGGTTCACGATATTCCGACATTCATGGAGTATCCTCTGATGTGTTGCTTCTTTTATGACCTAATGTAAGATTTTTTAATGTTTTACCCATGTGAGCATACGGGCTTCCTACATCAACATAGCTGTGTAAGCGTGGTGACACCTGTTATCTGGCACTCTCTGGCAACTGCTGAAATGAACAAATCTCTAACAGGTCGTGGGAAAATATTGCGAATCATGGTTTGAAAAGCGTTACTTTCCAAGTAAATTTCGTTTTACACAAAGTGAACTACGTGTGAAAATGTACGATGAATTTCTTAAATTACAGAGCATTTGACTCTCATTTAAAAATCAGCTCTTTGAGCATGAGTCAGTTATAAGAATTTCAAGCCCTGAAGATCAGACATTTATGTCATTCTTAAAAAATTTACTGGCACATTTGTGCGATGTAGTATCTTAAATTGTAACACGCACAAAAAAGATTAACATTATATGTGAAAGATTAGCTTCTCTTGCAGCTTATTGATCTATAGGTAGAAGAGAGCGGGCATGGTAACTACAATGATAAATAATCACTCGCACTCCTGTCATTTATTATGAATACTTTTATTCTCGCAGCGTATACGCAATGTGCGTGGCATACAGTGCGTACTGCAGAGAACTGATCTTGCTGCAGTAGGGCATCTATATTTTTGGGAGGAAGAGGCAGTGATTCTACATCCTCACAAATGTTCGAGACCAATATTATATGTGAAAGCCTTGCTTTTCTTGTTGCAACACTATGGATATTCATTTAAACTTAACAGTGATATTGCTATTGGCTGACTACATTACATGTCATATGCTCTGAATATCCGCTGTCATCGGCTGGCGAGATCACATGACATGAACTACGACTGGCCTACAAAAGCACTTCACAATCTTGATTTCAATACTTTGGAAAGAAACAGGAGGTGTTTGGTGAAATTTGGATTTATACTTTCGTAATACGAAAATATGCAGCATACTTGTTGCTGCATACCGAAGATCTTTCTGAAACTTTTTTTTTTGCTCCTCAGTTTCCAGGAATATTTTATCCTTGTCCACGTATACACCCTGATAAACTAGAAGAGACACAGAAAGTTTATTTTAAACTTATGTAAAATATTTCACCAACCACAATGCAGTTACACTGTGAATGCTGTTCTCCAGCACTGGGTTAGTTAGCTCCTGTTCATAAGCAGCTGGAAAAGCTCAGACTGCTGTCAAGCAATTGGAAGCTGTTGTGAATAGGAGTATTGGAAGGGCTAGTGAGAGTCTTACTAGAGATACAGAAGGTATTGCAAGTACTTTCCTCTCCTCTGGACACCCCCTCTATTAAAGGAAGTAATTGGATCTGTCACTATACATCACTTGGCTGTGTGTGGTATGTCACTGGTACACTTTGTTCATCAAGAATAAACCTGAATTCAACAAACACAAATGTGATGATTGGTCAGAAGCGTAGCACATGTGCACTGGTATTGTTACGCTCTTGGAAGTAGGTCCTTTGTATGTGTTAGATACGTTATTACTAAGCTACATTAAATGGAACTTTAAGACATCCTAACATATTAACAGCCACGAATGTTTCTCTTAAATTATGCTTTAACTATGTAATTTTTATTTCAGTAATCATGTACAGTCACAGTCTCTGTACTGTTGTGCTCTGATTGTCATACTGTCAGTATGCAGTTAGGAAATGGCTAAGACTGCTTCCTGCTCCATAGTGAAACAGAAACATGAGTGCAGAACATGGTTAAAAAGGGCTGAGAAGTAGGTTGTGTTCTTAGAGTTTTTCATAAATTTACAGAAAAAAAATCTGTTATGTAGTTTTCCAGTGGACTGTATTTTTTGTGGCGGTGTTCGTAGCGACAAACAATTCGCTGTAGAAACGGCTTACGAAGTCACCGCCACACTTTTAATAGCGGGCCGACCGGTCCGCTGGAACGGTGAACAGAAAGATGAAAACCCAAACACTCTGATTAAATAAAAGTCGGTACTTGTCTTTATTATGAAGATACAGAAATACAGTAGTGAACTCCGTGTCTACAGAAATCTGTCTAGTTCGAGTCGGAGCGGCTAGGTCAGCGTCGGCTGACGACAAACAACAACTCTGCTGCGATGAACACACAACTGACTAGCAAGTACACAATTCGGTGGCGAGTATACAACTGAGCGGCGAATACAGAACTGTCCTAGCGCTTCCGACTCCAGCGCTTAAGAAGCCAGAAGCCAGCGGTGGCACGCGCAGACTTGCGGCGATTTCCTCTCTCGCTGGCGCTGCTTATGCAGACGGCGTCCGGACTTCGATGCTGCCAACCTTTTGGCAGCGGGCTCGGGTTGCATTACTGGCTAGGATATAACACTCATCCCCCCCAAATCGCCGCACCGTCGTTGAATAATGACGTGGCGAGCGTCGACGGCGGGGGAGGGGTCTGGCCGCAGGCGTAGCAGAAGAGACCGGGGCGGAGACTGTTGTCGGTGGCAGTCCCCGGTCCGCACCCCAGCACTGGCTGCGCGGGGCCTCGGGAAACACCGACTGGAAACCGAGGTCAGGGTGCACGCCTGTGACCACGGGCGCAGCTTCTGGTACTGGACGCGACGGGGCGTCGGGACCCACGAAGAGAGGCAGCGTCTCCTGACGCTGCGTCGACGGCTGCTGAGTGGGCGCCGGACAAGGCGCTGCATTGTCAGACTCCTTGGGGGTGCCCAAGGAAAGCGGCTGCAGGACAGGCTGCACAGCCACCGCTTGGGAAGGCGGCCCGGCTGAGGGGTCGACGTCCATCAGCTCTGAAGGCGGTGGCGACTGAAGAGGGACCGCAGGCGCCGGAGCGACCACCTGGGGTGCTCCCGGATGAAACTGCGCGGGAGGCATCAACGGGACGGGCTGTCGGCGTGGTAGCGGCGACGGCTGCTGCTGCTGCCCTGGGGGCAGCAGCGAAGTCGGAAGGCGCGGCTGGAACCCGCCGCGGACCAAATCTGTGGACAAAGAACGAGCGGCAGAATCCGGGCGTCCAGCGCAGCGCAACTGGTTCTGATGCATCCTGTGCACCCCAGTAGCACCTTGAACAGTATAAAAACCGCGACCCTGGACACTTATCACGGTACCACGTTCCCAACGACGGCGACCGTGATAAACTCTGAAAAAAACGGCGTTGTTGCGCTGAAAACGCGTGCGATGCTCAGAAGCGGCGGGTCGATCCGGGGGGTGCAACAACCGTAGTAGGGTGCGATGACGACGGCCGTGGAGAAGCTCCGCAGGCGAAGGGCTGTCGCGTGGCGTGGTCCGGTACGACGACAGGAACGTGATGAGCACGAAGGCGGTCCATACGATCCTTGAATGTGCGTACAAAACGTTCTGCTGCACCATTCGATTGAGGGTGGAACGGCGGAGTAAGAACATGGCGAATGCCATTGGCAGAACAAAAACTTTCAAATTCAGCAGAGGTAAATTGTTGACCATTGTCAGACACTAAAACTTCTGGAAGACCCTCAATACAAAAAATTGAAGTCAACGCCTGTATAGTTTGTGCAGACGTTGTAGACTGCATGGGCACAACAAACGGAAAATTACTAAATGCATCTATCACGATGAGCCAACGAGAATTCCAATATGGACCAGTGAAATCAATATGTACTCGCTGCCAGGGACCGGCAGGGCGTGCCCACTCAGAATAGCGTTGAGGCGGAGCAGCTTGGTGTTTGGCATACGTCGAACAATCTGTAGACATCTGCGTAATCTGCTTATCAATGCCGATCCATGTACAATGACGGCGGGCAAGCTGCTTGGTGCGGACCACTCCCCAATGACCTTGATGCAACAAGTCGAGGACCTTGGATTGGAGCACTTGGGGAACCACTACACGAAGCTGGTCATTCTCGGTGCGTAACAGCAAAACTCCGTGCGAAACAGACAACAGATGACGTTGCGGATAATAGCGACGAACCACAGGATCCGATATGTCCTTTGCCTTGGACGGCCAACCACGTTGAACTAAACGTAATAGTGAACTCAGATGAGGATCCGTAGCTGTCTCACGTGCCACCTGACGATAATCAATCGGAAAATCCCGGAGGGATTGATGCTCATCGGCGTCAATCTGATGGCAAGAGTCGTCAGAGGAATCGAAGACATCATCCGCAGCAATCGGCAATCTAGAAAGCGCGTTAGCGTTTGCATGCTGAGCTGTAGGGCGATACAGTATCTCATACTGGTATTGTGATAACAAAAGAGCCCAACGTTGTAGTCTCTGAGCTGTCCGCTGAGGAACTGGTTTAGACGGATGAAACAGTGACGTCAGGGGCTTGTGATCTGTTACTAAATAGAATGGTCAACCATAGAGGTAGTGATAGAATTTTGTGACACCGAACACAATAGCCAACGCTTCCTTGTCCAATTGGCTATAATTACACTGAGCTTTGTTTAGCAATTTAGATGCGAACGCAATAGGACGTTCGGTGTTACCGACTCGGTGAGACAACACAGCACCGAGGCCGAAAGAAGAGGCATCACAAGCTAACACCAGAGGCTTGTTAGGGTCATAATGGACCAGACAACGATCATTCAATAAAGCCTCTTTAAGCTGCTGAAAGGCTGATTGGCAATCAGCTGACCACACAAACGGAACATCCTTACGGCGGAGACGATGCAACGGTGCAGCAATCTGTCATGCATTAGGTATAAACCTAATATAATATGTCAATTTGCCAAGAACTGCTTGCAATTCATGCAGATTGCGAGGGGCGGGCAAATCACGAATAGCTGCTAAATGTGACTGGGAGGGATGAATGCCTTGAGCATTAATAACATGTCCCAGATACTCCAGCTCCGTAAGGAAAAATGAACATTTATCGATGTTGCAACGTAGGCCTGCCTGAGACAACACTTGAAACAAACACTCCAAATTACGGAAATGTTCAGCAGGCGTCCAACCGGACACAACAATATCGTCTAAATAGTTGCAACACGATGGCACATTAGCCAGAAGTTGTGACAAAAAACGCTGAAAAACAGCGGGAGCTGACGCACAACCAAAAGGCAAACGCAGAAAACGGAACAACCCCAACGACGTGTTTATGACAAAATACTGTTGTGATTGCTCGTCGAGGGGCAATTGCAAATATGCTTCACGGAGATCAATTTTGGAAAAGAAACGAGCTTCCCCTAACTTATCCATCAGCTCGTCCAGTCTAGGCAAAGGAAAAGAATCAATGACAGTCTGAGAATTAACTGTCGACTTAAAATCAGCACACAAACGTAACTTGCCAGACGGTTTCTTGATAATAACTAAGGGAGAAGCCCACTGGCTCGCTGAAACGGGTTGAATAACACTGTTGTTTTGCCAACGACAAAGTTCATCTTCTACGGGTGCCCGGAGGGCGTGAGGCACTGGACGAGCACGACAAAATCGAGGCTGAGCATTATCTTTTAACGTAATATGAGCGGCAAAGTTCGCAGCACAACCTAGTTCGTCTTTAAATATGTCACTGTATCGTTTACACAAATCGGTTATGCTGTCTTGAGGAACAACAACAGAATTAATTTGCAACACATTGTCTTGGATAGACAGGCCAAACAAGTCAAAACAGTCTAATCCGAAAATGTTTACACTGTCTGTAGCGCGGAGCACTGTGAATGAAACTGTTTTTGTATTGGCACGGAATGTGGCTGGCACGCTACATACACCTAACACAGGAATTTGTTCTCCACTATAAGTAGCCAAAGAATGTTTTGCCGCTGAAAGTTTAGGGCGGCCGATAGCCGCATACGTAGCACTATTTATGAGAGTCACAGACGCACCAGTGTCTAATTGAAAATTGAAGGTCTTATCCTGGATGCGTAGCTTCACAAATAGTTTATTACACTGTCTCTGGATCGGTGCAGTGGAGGCGGAAGACACAAAATCAGCGCGTTTAGCGCGTGTTCGCTGCTTACGACAACTCGTGGGTTGGGTGGGTGGAACAACAACTCCCGCTTCACTTGCAGTCTGTACATTACGTTTTACAGCATTTGAATTACGCTTGGGTCGCATAGCAGAGGGCTGGGTGGGTGGCTTATTGCGAACAAGTTTATTACACACACGAACCGTGGAAGAGTCTTTAAACGCGACCTTCTGGGCGGGCTGGCTTTGAAGAACATGAATATCCATGGGCTGGGCAGCACTAGAATTGTTCTTGCGTTTACGCAAACAAACAGTCTGGATGTGTCCTTTCCTTTGACAAAAGTGACAAACCGCATTTCTCAACGGGCAACGTTCACGAGGATGAGCAAGAACACACTTAGGGCAAGACTTAACTCTATCATTTTGCACACGCGGCTGACGAATGTGTTTAACATGACGCGGCCGGCTAGTGTTTACAGTCTGACTCTGCCGGTGGGGCCGCGGGCGTGACATAACTTGCTTAGCACAGGCAATTTGAGAAATACATGGCTGATCTAACTCACACTCAGCATAGTCAAAAGTATCTTGGGCTTCAATGATGTTCATCACAGTCTCTAATGACGGGTCAGGCAACTTTAAGATAGCAGCACGAATACGAGAATCTGCAATGTTTTGAGTAATAGCGTCTTGTAGCATGACATCACTGTAGGAAGCTCCACACACACAATTAAATCGGCACTGACGGGTGAGGCCCCGTAAATCTGTTAACCACTGTTTATTAGATTGATGTGGCAGTTTCTTTAATCTGAAGAACTTGAATCTGGCTGCTGCCACATGAACTCGCGACTCGAAATACTCAGCAAGCTTGTTAACAACAACGTCATAGTCTAAAGCTTCTGGCTGGGATTCCGGGAACAACTTACAAAGTAGTCGATAGATTTCCACGCCTGCAGTGGAAATTAAATAAAGCTGCCGCTCAGTACCTGCGATTTTGTAGACTGTCATGTGCGCCTGCAACTGCGCGAAATATTCTCGCCATTCTTCTCGTGATGCATCAAAAGCATGGAAAGGTGGTGCTGCCTGTGCTTGTTCCTTTTGTGTTGGTGGATTAGCCGCTTGTTTGGCGATTGCTTCCACCAGACTTTGTATTTGCTGACTCTGTAACAAGATCAACTGTTGTAATTCGGCAGACATAGTGAACACAAAGTAAACCAGCCCCCAAAATTTTATCTCTATAACTAGTATAACAAGAAACAAGTTGAACCAGCCCTGCACACGAGTTCGGAAGTCCTCGTCGCCAGTTTTGTGGCGGTGTTCGTAGTGACAAACAATTCGCTGTAGAAACGGCTTACGAAGTCACCGCCACACTTTTAATAGCGGGCCAACCGGTCCGCTGGAACAGTGAACAGAAAGATGAAAACCCAAACACTCTGATTAAATAAAAGTCAGTACTTATCTTTATTATGAAGATACAGAAATACAGTAGTGAACTCCGTGTCTACAGAAATCTGTCTAGTTCGAGTCGGAGCGGCTAGGTCAGCGTCGGCTGACGACAAACAACAACTCTGCTGCGATGAACACACAACTGACTAGCAAGTACACAATTCAGTGGCGAGTATACAACTGAGCGGCGAATACAGAACTGTCCTAGCGCTTCCGACTCCAGCGCTTAAGAAGCCAGAAGCCAGCGGTGGCGCGCGCAGACTTGCGGCGATTTCCTCTCTCGCTGGCGCTGCTTATGCGGACGGCGTCCGGACTTTGATGCTGCCAACCTTTTGGCAGCGGGCTCAGGTGGCATTACTGGCTAGGATATAACAGTATTTGAGGTAGTTGACCTACGAATACGCACTGGAAGTATAGTAGACTCAGTGGCATAGTAAATTGATAATCTGATGGAGTTTATAGATTGCTGGTTCGAGTCTTGTCTTGGTCATCCTTTCTTTTCCAATTTGAAATTCCTACATCACATAACTGTAAAATTCATCATCATTTTTCATGAATAATACATGTCTTCTTGTTTCTAATTACATATTGCATGCACTATTCCTGTTTTTACTTCAAATATAAATTCTTAATTATTGATATTTTATGAGATATTGTTAATGAAGGCTGCTTAAATTAGGAATGCGTAGGAATTTAAATTTTAGGGCAAAAGTGAAAAACCGAATACTCTTTATTTCGACTATGTTCATTGTTTTACACCACAGATGTAGTCTGACACAAAGCAGAGTGATAAATATTGTAGAAATATGAAAAACAATATTTTCACAGCATTGAGCACACCATAAAAATGTTGCAGTTTAGCATATGCCATTCGACCATTACAATATGAACCTAACAGAAATGATCTGGGGCCAGGTAAAAAGAGTTTTCTCATGAGAAATAACAAGAGTGTTAAGCTGCCAGATGTACTCGTACTAATGCATTCAGCTCTTTCACATGTCACTGCCATACGCTGGTGGGATATAGAACAACATGTCATACAAGAAGAGGAGAAAATCTAGCACATGGGTGGCTTTATGTATCCTGTTGTTGGTTGACTTGTTATCAACGTATCATAAAATGGTTCAAATGGCTCTAAGAACTATGGGACTTAACATCTGAGGTCATCAGTCCCCTAGACTTAGAACTACTTAAACCTAACTAACATAAGGACATCACACACATCCATGCCTGAGGCAGGATTCGAACCTGCAGCCGTAGCAGCAGCACAGTTCTGGACAGAAGCACCTAGAACCGGGTCAACGTATCAGATAACAGTTCCAAAACTAAAATGTATTTCTCAGATATGGATAAGGAAGGAGCTAAGAGATTACCAGATGACTGACTGTAATTAATACCTTCAGTGGCTTCAGTGTTCAACGATATGGTGAAATCACTGCAGCATAATTCTGCATCACACATAGCTTGCTGAGAAAAATTACCCTGTGTTTAAGTTTGTAATTTTCATCTCTCAACAATATTATGAAAAGGATAGTTGCCACTCACTGTATAGTGACACACACACACACACAAACACATGAACACAGGACTGCAGTCTCAGGCCATGGCTTCAGCTGCCAGAGACTGCAGTCGTGTGTGTGAGTTGCGTCTGTGTGTGTGTCTGTCGTCTATTTTGACAATGGCCCTGTTGACCAAAAGCTTATTTCGTGACAGTCTTTTTGTCATGCCTATCTGTGGCTCAGCCTCTCTGCTATATGGTGAGTAGTAACTATCCTTTTCATAATATTGTTAAATTCCATCTGGATATCCATTACTTGAATTTTCATTACTCTTGTTTGTAATTAGAGTACTATGTTAGGTAAGAATGAGTACATTTTATGCTTTCCGTCTTGTCACCTAAGTAGCGTGCGCTAGTGCTGGTATTTTTCCAAATATTACTTCATTCTCTTTGAAAATTAAATTATGTTCAAAGCTATATTGTTTCTCTGCTCATCTCTTTTTATATCTGAACTGCAATTGCTCACATCATTGCGGGTAAGTCGGGCCAGCTGGCAGGCCAGTGCCGTCCAAGTTAAATGCACTGGGAAAGCTGTTGTCTCACATTATTGCTCAGTATATGTGCATGTAAGACAGCATAAAATGTATCCTTATGATCGTACTTGACTGTACTGGACCCAGTTTGGCTTCCGCTCCATGTGAGACAATATCCAATGAGATTCAAGCTGTTGTGACTCGCTGATCTTTCAAAGTGCCGCCGCAGCCAGCCAGCCAGCGGCTGCTAGACTTGGACTCAGTTATGATTTGACTGTTAAAGTGTACACACGTCTTACTCTGTTTACTTGATCTGTGACTTTCATGTATTGCATCCTCCTTGAAATATATTTGTTCAACTTGACGTTATTACAATTGGCGACAAGGATGGGATTTTTCTTTTCATGGCTACTTTAGAGCAACTATTGCAAGGTCTCATAGAACAGCAAACGCTTCTGACAAATGCGATTTGTGATTTTGTCACAGCATCAAATGCAGGGCGTCTCTCGTCGTTGTCTCTACCTACTTTTCCTCCTTACGACGAGATGGTGGAAGACTGGTCTGATTACGAAAAACGTCTTCGACAGCACTCCTTGGAATTTCATGTCACGGACGAACAAACATTTAAGTATCTGTTCCTTTCATGGATTTCACCTCAAATGTATCGGTTGTTGTCACAATTGGCTCCTTTGAAAGATCCTGCGACTTTGTCCTTTGCTGAAATGTGCTCACTTCTGTCCGTCTATTTTCAAAAGCAAATGCATGTGGTAGCCTCTCGTGTTGCCTTTTATCGTTGTCAAAAACAACCGAATCAATCCTATCGCGCTTCGGCTGCTGAACTTCACGGCCTCAGTAGAAAGTGTCAATTTGTTACTGAAGTTTACAAAGAATCCTACGCCGATTCCATGGTACGGGATGCTATTATCTTATCAGCGCCCGACAAAGAAGTTAGGCAACATGCCCTTCAGTTGGAAAATCCGATTCTAGGTGAAGTTCTATCCATCGCTCAGTCTTCTGACATTTCTTGCACTGCTGGAATGCAAATAGAGGCATGGGGTGATGTCGGGGTAATACAACCTCTGTGCGATGTTGACGAAGCATGTGGCATGTTCCTGCCGGCCAACGTGGCCACAGTACGCTCCAGACCGCAGCCTAGGCCTAACCGTAAGGAAACCTCTAAGAAACTGCAGCAAAACCCACGGCAACTTCCTTCATGTCCATGATGTTTTATGAACATTCACGAGAAGATTGTCCACAACGTTGGACCGTGTGTCACAAATGCAAAAAAAAAAGAGTCGTGTCATCCGTTTGCAAATCCGACTGCATATATGACGTTCATGAACATGATGCTGATTCTGATTTTGTGTTGTCTGTCATTTGTACTTCTTCCCTTTCAGGGAAGTTATTCCTCACCATCCAAATACTTGGTCGCGATGTTCGCGTGCAGGTGGATACTGTTTCTGCTGCCACTATCATCAACTCTCAGACATATCTTCAGTAGGGTTCTCCAATCCTGCCACCTGTCGCTAGGCAATTACGGATTTACAATAAACAGAAGATTTCTATCTAGGGACAATTTTATGCTGAGGTATCTTACAAATCTGTCATTCGCACTGTTCCCATATTTGTGGTTGACCATAGTAATGTGGAGAATCTTTTTGGTTTCAATGCCTTTTGCGTTTTTGGGTTCTCCATAGATGACTCTGTCAATATTGTCTCTGATGCTATTCCTTATGCTCAATTGGATTCCTTGTCGATGACATTTTCGTCCCCTTTTTCTCCTGGGTTAGGCCGTGCAAACGACTTTGAAGCTCATATCACACTCAAACCCACTGCTCAGCCTAAGTTTTTTCAGGCTCGGCCCATTCCTGTGGCTCTTTGTGATTAGGTCAAATGGGAGCTGGATCGTCTCACTGCTTCAGGGGTCTTGCTTCCTGTCACTTGCAGTGAGTGGTCCTCTCCTGCCGTTGTTGTTGCTAAGCCAAATGGTGATATTCATCTCTGTGGTGACTTCAAAGCCACTGTAAATGCTCAATGCCTTATCGACACTTAACCCTATACCTCGACCTGAAGAATTGTTCACTAAACTTGCTGGGGGCCAGTATTTTTCTAAACTTGACCTGTCAGAAGCTTATCATCAACTTCTTCTCGACGCTGCTTCCCGGCAGTTTCTGGTCCTTAACACGCCTTTCGGCCTCTATCAGTACCAACAATTGCCATTCGGGGTTGCCAGCGCCCCTGCTCTCTTTCAGCGATTCTTGGAACAATTATTGCTCACTGTCCCTGGGTGTATAAATTACCAGGACGACATTGTTGTCACTGGCTCCACCACTGATGAACATCTTCAAAATCTCCACTCACTTTTTCGTGTCTTACAGATTGCTGGTCTTAAGTGTAATCTTCAGAAATCAAGATTTTTTCAGGCATTCATTGCGTACTTGGGGTTTCAATTCTCTCAGGATGGTATTCGTCCGCTTCAGCAAACTGTCGCTGTGACCGATGCCCTTCCTCGCCGTACATCTGTTAAGGAACTGCAGGCCTTCATGGGGAAAATAGCATACTATCACTAGTTTTTACCGTCTGCTGCTTTGGTGGCTCAGCCGTTGCATCGCCTGTTGCATAAAAACGTGCCTTTTCACTGGTCCTCATCATGCGATGCGGCTTTCCAGAAATTGAAGACTATGCTGAAACAGGCCCCATGTTTGGCTACTTATCGACCTGGCCAACATCTTGCTCTTGCCACGGAAGCCTCTCAATACGGGGTCGGTGCAGTCCTTGCACACTGTTTTTCTGACAGTTCTGAACAACCCATTGCTTATGCCTCCGAAACACTCACGGATGCCCAACAAAAGTATTCTCAAATTGAAAAGAAGCTTTGGCCATAATTTATGCTCTTCATAAGTTTGGTGTTTTTCTCTATGAATCCAAATTTCATCTTGTTATGGATCACAAACCACTTGTTTCTTTGTTTCATCCATCAACGTCACTTCCTGACAAGGCTGCACACCGCCTCCAGCGTTGGGCTCTTTACTTGTCTCGTTTCAACATGCGAATGCTGATGCACTACCTTACCTTCCCATGGGTCCTGATCTGACATTTGATAGGGACGAACTTTTGTGTTTCCACCTGGATGTTGCTGAGCAGCGGGCTGTGGACGGGTTCCCCATCACTGGGTACCTGCTGGCAGCTGCTACGGGCTCTTACCCTACCCTCTCCCTTGTTTTACGCTGTATTCAGAAGGGTTGGCCAGATCAGCCATTCGCTAAGACTTCTGATACGTTGCGGGACTACTATGCTTTGCGTTACCGCCTCACAGTTAGGGATGGTGTTATCCTCCTTTCCACCGAAAACGCTTCGCCACTTGTTGTGGTACCTGTGTCTTTGTATGCTTCGATTTTGCGCCTCCTTCACCAAGGGCACTGGGGTGTCCCTTGCACAAAATCTCTGGCACGCCGTCATGTACTGGCCCGGCATCGACTCTGAAATCGCACACATGGTCGCTGCCTGCGGCCCTTGTGTGTCACAGGCCGTCGCCCCGAAGTCATCTTTGTCACCATGGCCGTCGCCCGAGAAGCCCTGGGAGCATGTTCATGCTGACTTCGCAGGACCTTTTTTAGGTATTTATTGGCTTCTCGTTATTGACACCTACTCTAACTTCCCTTTCATTGTCCGTTGCACGTCGCCTACCACCACGGCAACCACCAATGCTCTAGCTCGCATTTTATCTTTGGAAGGCCTTCCCTCTACTCTTGTTACTGATAATGGTCCACAATTTGCCTCTTCAGATTTTGCGGATTTTTGTGCCCGTCACGGCATCATGCATGTCACGGCCCCTCCGTTCTATCCACAGTCAAAAAGTGAGGCTGAACAATTGATCCGCACATTTAAGGCTCAGATGAGGAAACTCCTGACTTTTTCTGCTGCTGATGATGGGCTTCTCCAATTTCTGGCTTCTTACCGTTTCACCCCCTTGGGCGACCACAGCCCTCCTGAGCTCTTACCTGGCTGACAGCCCTGCAAACTACTTTATCTTCTGCGGCCTTCCAGCTCACGGCCACGGCTGCCATCGCTTGGCTGGCCAGTTCACCGCTGATGACCTTGTATGGGTACGGGGATATGGCAGGCGGCCAAAATGGAGTCCTGGCCTCATCTTACGACACCGTGGCCAACGCCTGTATGAAATCCAGACGGACATGGGTGTTACAGTGCGTCATTCAGACCAGCTTTGCCCTCGTGTGGTGGCAATACCTTTTCCAGATGCCGCTACACCACCTTCAGCTCTACCTGATGCTTGGGATACTGGAATCTCTCATTACTCACAATGCAGACCTCTCCCCATCATATCGGTGCCAGCACAAGAACTGACACCACCAGGAGACATGCCCATGCAGGAACCAGATGGCCATCATCTGTTGGAGCAACTCTACTCTCCTCCATCTCCTACAGACGCGTACACATCGCCCATGTCTCCTGTTATAACAACTTGACTTGCCGCAACGGGCAGGTTGGTGCATGGGGCCCCAGGAGATTCAACCCCCACGTCTCCTGTCATCTCGACCCGTTATCATCGGGGACACTTCCGTCCGTACGGGAAGCCTCCTCCTCGAGACTTTACGGCCAGTCAGACAACACCTACGGATGTTAGCAATCTGCAGGCCACCTCCATCAAGACCTGTGCAAAAACTTCAAAGGGCAGAAAAGTGTTGTGACTCGCCGATCTTTCAAAGTGCCGCCACGCAGTTATGCGCATCCTCTGCATGCGGCGCTGTCTACCAGCCATGCAGCAGCAGCGCCACGTAAGCGGCCAGCCAGCCAGTGGCCGCTAGACTTGGACTCGGTTATGATTTGACTGTTAAAGTGTACACACATCTTACTCTGTTTACTTGATCTGTGACTTTCATGTATTGCATCTTCCTTGAAATATATTTCTTCAACTTGACTTTATTACACAAGCAAATGTGGGAGAATACTTGTTGTAATGTTTGTATCAGGTTTATTGTTATGATGAACATAATATAGGTGTAGAGGCCCTGTAAAGGGAAGGCCGTCACCAGGGAGATCTCGGGATACTACACTCAACCACATAATCACAAAAAGAGTTGCCTCCCACTGGAACTGAAACTGAGCTGGTGAGGAACACTTCAGCTGTTTGGAAGCTTGCTGTGTCCCTGTTGAGAGGTAGCAACTGCAGAGGGAGTGACAGTCTGAAGGTACAGCAAAAAATGGTATGCATAAGACAAATGGCAGCAGGGAATTAGAAGGATCATCCTGTGGACTACATGTGAATACCTAGGGTTTCGAATTCAGCATGTTGTTGAAGCTGTTGAAAACAGTCACAGAGGAAGCAGGGTGCAACCAACAACAAATTGTGGCACACATTGAATCAGTCAGTGCCTTTCACCTGGATTATGAAATCATACTTGGATCATTCCAGACTGCCAGAAAAGGTTAGGAGGACAAGCCTTGCTCACAGAATTGCAGCATAGTTAATTCACAGTTTGTTGTATGCCCAGAATTGATCATGGTCCTCTGATTCTGAGCCAAAGAATAGAGGCTCAAACTGGTGACTTTGTAGGTTTTGTGACAAGCTGAGCTGTCACATTTCCTAGACTTGCACCAGAGGGTTGACAAATGTAGGGTGTCCCTAAATAGGTCAGAGGTGTACCACATATCAGATGGTGCTTCTGGAGAGATGACACTGTGTGGAGTGCACAAAGGGTTTTTAAGTTAATCGGCTCTGCCCAGTAGAGCTGTAGGAGAACTTGAAATAATAATGTAAGATTTAAACAATAGCTTATAAAAATCCTTGTGATAAGCTGGCAAAACATTCACAACAAAGTGCTACAATTTAAGGCACTCATAAAAGGTAGTTGGGTTCACAGAATACAAGGTTTAGAAATCTGGCTAATTCATGAAATAGATGCTAGTGAGATTTTTGCAGTAAATCAAAGTGTGGTGTATTTATCACAGTATATAAGAATCTGTACTCCACTGAGACAGAAATTGAAGCTGCATATGATAGCGTTTGGGCAAGATTCAATATCAAGGGTGGGCATAAACTCGTGATTCGATCTTTCTATCTGACACCAGACTCATCCACAGATGTAACTGAAAAGTTTAGAGAAAACCCTTACTCGTTATTACTTATGTTCATCACTAAGACTGTCATAATTGAAAGAGACATAAATCATCCAAAAAGGAACTGGGATGATTACAGTTTTGTAAGTGGTGAGTGTGACAAGACATGCTGTGAAGTAATATCAGATACCTTCTCTGAAAACTATCTAGAACAGATAACATGGAAGCCTTCTCATGTTGGAAATATATTGGACCTAATGGCAACAAATTAACTGTTCAGTAGACCAGTTACAGAAGTAATAGTGTCTTGTTACAATAAGTAGATTGAAACATTCAGCTCCGGGCAGGAGCTTGTAGCAGAACTGTGGCTGAAGTTTCAAAGACTAGCTGACCGAGCCTGAGATATATACATACCTACATACATACATACAATTTATCATTGGAGGGATTCTCCATCGGTATCAGTTTCAGTATCCGTAAAGAAACTTCTACATAAAGGGTGACCACTGCACCACAAGTGTGAATCAAATTGTGTGAGTATAGATAGAAAGATGCTAAATGAAACACATGTGGCTTTCAAAGGAGCTCTGTGTAATGCTTTCAATAACTGCCGTAGCAGAATCATGTTGAAAGAGCTATGACAAAGCCCAATGATGGTCAGTTGGCTGGACAGAGCGTAAAATTTGATAAGAATGAGGTTTCTTGTTTTGATGTTATCATGGTTATAAATGATTTTTGAGAAACTACATACACAATTTTAAAAGCCACCAGCGAGGATCATACCCGAACAATGGCTCAGTGGATACATTGCAGGTAAAGATCATACAGTCAGGTTAAAGTCGTATTTTCTGTTTACATTTTGCCACAGCGAATCTATAGAATTTCGTTTAATTGTTGTTTGCTCTCTCCAGCAATTTAACTGCAGCATACTTCTTCATTCTTTAACTCACATTTCTGGAAAGTAGCATAAAGTTTAAACTGTTGTTTCAGAAACTTTGCACTCTTGTTTTTGTGTTTTTGTTTACATACAGTTGCATATAGGCCAAATTTGTGGAATCATACTTTCGTGTTTATCTATAATTTAACTGACCTATTCTTAATAAACTATTACATTTACTGTGAGTGAAAAGTGCTTGACTTGCCATAGAATTGTTACGTCGGGGCTTCGGTGTGATGGATGCTGTAGTTTTTTCCATGTGGGTGACTGTTGTGGTGTGGGAATAGGGGAAGTAAATGAGACTCATCAGTGGTTTTGTAGGATGTGTAGTAGAGATAGGAAGATACTAGAACAGGAGGGGAAAATTGCCGCCCTTCAGGCTCAGTTAGGCAAGGCCATGTGAGACATTGACAGGTTAAGGAGGGAGAAGGGTAAAGAGAGGTGGGAATTGGCAACAGGAGGAAGAGGCCTAGAACTTTGTCTGATAGCTTCATGGTGAATGTGGAAAATAGATTTGACCTGTTGCTTCAGTTAGAAGTTGATGAGCCTCAAGCAGTTGCAGGTATAGACAGGGCACAACAAACTTTCAGCAGCAAATTGAAAAGTAAGAATGTAGGGAAATCAGTAAAGAGAAAGAAAGTGGTGTTGTTAGGTAGTTGCCATGGAAGAGGTGTTGGCCAACTTTTGCATTATGAACTATGATCAGAATACCAGTTTACCAATTTTTGTAAACCTAGAGCTGGTCTGGAGCAGGTGACAGAGGACTTAGGATCACTGTGCAAAGATTTCACTAAGGAAGACACCATGGTTATAGTGGGTGGGCTAATTAATAGTATTGACAGAGATCCTGGGTGCAGTACACAGTGTGACCTGGCAAAGATTCCATCAGCATCAAAGCATACTAGTGTTGAGTTTGTATCTCTTCTTGGGCACCATGACTGACCCCATTTGAACTCTTCTGTCCAGAGAGTTAATTTGGAGTTGGAACGGCTGCTTATGTTGGGTGTAGGGTCACACATTGGTGTGGTTCCTGTTGATTCTCTCAATAGGTGGGATTATACTAGGCATGGCCTTCACCTCAACAGGAAATGGAAGGGTAAACTGGCTGGGAAAATAGCAGGAAAGTTAAATGGGGCAAGCACTGTCACGAGTGATAAAATACCAGTGGTTATAGGGTTCAGAAAAGACCAATTTTTAGGGTAGGGAGGACCAAAAGAAACCAAATCTTAATAGAGGTTAGGACTGAGACAATCCTTCAGTTTGAGAAAGGAACCAACAAACATAATTCTAGCTTGTTACATGAGCACAAAAAGCTATTGGTTAAGAATTTTCAACAATCAGCAGAAATTTCAGCTCTTCCCAATTTTAACTCAGTCAATGTGAAATGTCAGCTATCTTTATTGCATCGAAATATTCAAGGACTGAGAAATAAAATTAATGAATTAATTATCTGCATAGATGAATTAGAGTCCTTGAACCCAGCTGAGACAATATGCCTCTCTGAACATCATGAAAAAGGCATTACAGTGAAATTGTCTAAATCACACTTTGTGCGACAAGAGCTTAAGTTTCTAGGGTATATTGTAGGGGTGCAAGGCATTAGACCAGATCCTGAGTGCATAAAAGCAATTAAAGAATGTCCACCCCCTAGAAATATAAGACAGTTGAAGGGATTTATAGGAATGGCTGGATACTATAGACGGTATATATGAGGTCAAGAAGTGAATGACCCAAGAATTGTACGTTTATTAAGAAAGGGAATACTGTGGCTTTGGGATCAAGAGGCAAATGATGCATTTGAAAATGTAAAAAGAGCACTGGTAGAATCACCCATATTACATCATCTGAGTATGGGTGCGCCATTTAAAATTTCAACCAATGCATCTGATTGTGGTATTGCAGAAGAACTTTTTCGAGGATAGTGGGGTCTAGATAATGTAAATCATAGATCCATAGCTTTTGCTAACCATAGTCTTAATAAACGTGAATTAAACTATGCAGCTACTGAAAAAGAACTACTGGCAATAGCATGGAGTATCCAAAAATTCCAAACATTAGTATGGGGGTCAGAAATCCATGTCTGTACAGATCATCAAGCTCTATCTTTTTAAATGAGTAGTTCGTTGTTACATAGGAGATTAATGTGATGGATGTTGTTCCTACAGAAATATGACATTAGGATACAGTATGCAAAAGGTTCTGAGAATAATGTACTGGATGCTTTGTCTAGGTTACCAGTAGGCACGGAAGAGTTAAATCATACAGAGGGAACTGACATAATTTTTTGACAGTAGACTATCCACACACCAGGGTACTATAGGTGGCCCAAAGGATAACAGAAAACATCCATCATGATCCCTATTTCACAGGAATGTTTGCTATGTGTATCAGGAATTCCTTACCTCCTAATCAAGCAGGAAAGTGGAAAATTATAGGGCATAATTTGTTTTGGTTAGACAGTATAACATTGCAACGTTGGCACATTTGCGTTTTGAAGTTAATGAAAGACAAAATCGTGTGGTTTATTCATACAGGATATGGATATGCGGAGTAAAAAAGTGTATAGCTCATATGAATAAGTTCTGTTATTTTAAGAAGCTTGGACATCTTTAATTAGGATCTGTAAAATCTGTTTGAAGGTGAAAGAGAGTAACACTCATGTTAAATACAAAATGTATCCAATTATTCCTAAATTGTTACACGATCTTACAGCAGCAAATTTTTTTGGACCGATTCCTAAATGAAAGGGAGGAGTGTCATACATTTTGGTCATCATATAGTGCTGGTCAAAATATGTTAAGTTAAATCCTATCAAAAGAGCAAATGCACAGATGGTTATACACTGTTTGTAACAGTACTTTTTGGAGTTGGGAAAACCAAATCAATTTCTCACAGATAATGGACCACAATTTGTCAGTAATGAATTTAAAGAATTTCTAACTTGGGAAGATATTTGTCAAGTATTAATATCCAACTATAGCCCGGCCTCTAATCCATGTAAAAGAGCTGTGAAAGAAATAGGGAAATTATGCCGCACCTACTGCCATGAAAAACATACTTTATGGGCAACAAAAATTAAAGACTTCGAACTTTTTTTAAATGAATTACCACATTTATCAACTGAATTAACACCTTTGGATGTAATAGGCAAACCTTTTGTAGGATAACCTCTCATTAAATGTTTTACTTGGCCTGGACATCTTACTCTCTACTACGAACTGAATCAGTAAATAGTTTCTAGAAATTTAGTTGAAAAGGCACAACAAAGAGTGAGTAAGCATAATGAGAAAGCTGTAGAACTGCAGTACAAGGTTGATGACCTAGTCCTTGTAAAACAGCATCTTCAGAGCTCTGCCCTGAAGAAAGAGAGAAACAAGTTTTTCCAAGAGTATGAAGGACCATACCGGGTTCAAATGGTTATCCATCCCAAGACATTATTTTTAGTGGATCCTACAACTGGGTCAGAAAAAGGAAAGTACAATCTAAAGGACATAAGAAGATGGCACACTTTGGTGCCAGCAAAATTGGCTCAGACACAATGGTTACCTGACACTTCCACAGCCAGCATCTTCTGCAGCAGACCCACCAATGTGCACCTCAGAAACAGTGGCTCTCAGTGCCAAAACGTGACACACAGGGTGAGAAACAAGAGGCCTCACTTTAACCAGGACAGTGCACACCATATGCACTGGTCAGAGTATCCAGATGATACCGTCACCCACACAGATGGCATGACACGGGGCATCACCATAGAGAGTGACGCAATACTAGCTTTGCCTGACTTCCAGTCACTTGTTCCGTACCACCTTGCCATCATCATCATTGACTGGTACTGTGCTGGCCCTAAGGGCCTCTCTTGTAGAATAGGATATAACATTTGGCTGTAAGACTGACATCAAAAGTGAATCTGAGGGTATAGTACTCACTGAGATTCAGTTCATTTTTGTTAGTGTCTAGATGAAATGTGAATAACTCCATTACAAAATAATTATAAAATCAGTACTGACTCTTTCCTTTCTTTTCTTGTACTCGCCATACTGTAAACCACTGCAACCACTGAGACACTGTAGCCTTCATCTAGTTCTCTTACTTGGTTTAGGGTTAATTTCTGTGCTGTGTGTCTGCATGCCAAGCATCAGACAGCAGTAATGTTATCTTTCCTCACTTTTGTTTATTGTTCTGAGCTCAAAATTTCTATTATTGTAGTATGAATTTTTAATTGTTTTATTGGTATACATCTAATCACATAAAGTTTTGCAAATATTGTATCTTAACATGTTCTTTGTTTATTTTGCAGAGAAAACGTCAGAATCAGGAAAAATAGAAGATTTGGATCGGGGAGCAGTTTCTATGAAATATGACAACATTGAAAGTGGCATTGCCTCAGCAAATCTCCAAGAAGCAGTCTATATTGCCACTCCAATGCGTGTTTCTCTGGGACAGAGACAAGATATCAGTCCTTACGCAACATTCCGTGTCCCTGTTCTGGGAGATGCAGATCATTTGGATGCTATAGACAATGTTGAATCACACAGGACTTCCAGCTGCCTCCAGTACAGTGAAAAGCCACATCATTCATCAACAGTAAGTGTAAAATTGTTGTTAAGTTATACGTATCAAGTTGTGCATAAATGACTAAAAGTAATTATGGATTCTGATCTAATATTAATCATGTTGCCACATCACTGAGTGGCATTACAGTGAAACTTCCATCAATTGAAGATAAAGTGAATTTACACTTGAAAGCAATTGGTCAAAATTCATAGTAACAAACGGCAACACAAACATTAGCTTTGGGAACCAATGATTCCAGTAGTTGATTATTCTCACATTCCTACACAGATATTGGTAAGAAACCCCCAATAACCTTGACTCAAAGACAGGATAAGGAGCAAAGTATCAGATAAAGACACTAAACAGGAGAAATTTTAACACCTGAGAAGTGGGAGAGAAAGGAAGCAGTGTATCTTTAAGATATAAATAAGATTTATATTTTATGTCTGTATCTATCTTGTTGTACCAGGGATGAAAGCCCAATCTCCATTATTCACAGATTTTAAATGGAGATTTTCATCATTGCCTGGTAAAGCAGCCATACAGTCATAACTGTATTTTTTGGAAGTCCGTTTCACCATTTGCCAACAGTGGCTTTCCTTCACATTATTTCATCATAATCAGACATAGTTATCACAACTTCAGCTCTGAAATGCTCATGTTGTTGTTGTTGTTGTTGTTGTTGGTGGTGGTGGTGGTGCTGCTGCTGCTGCTGGTGGTGGTGGTGGTGTGGGCCTCAGTCCAAAGACTGGTTTGATGCAGTTCTCCATGCTACTCTATCCCGTGCAAGCCTCTTCATCTCCTAATAACTACTGCAACCTACATCCTTTTGAATCTGCTTACTGTATTCACCTCTTAGTCTTCCTCTATGATTTTTACCCTCCATGTTTCCCTCCAGTACTAAATTGGTGATGCCTCAGAATGTGTCCTGCCAACCAATCCCTTCTTCTAGACAAGTAGTGCCACAAATTCCTCTTCTCCAATCCTATGCAGTACCTCCTCATTAGGTATGTGATCTACCCATCTAATCTTCATGATTCTTCTGTAACACCACATTTCAAAAGCTTCTACTCTCTTCTTGTCTAAATTGTTTATCATCCACACTTCACTTCCATTGAGGAGTACAATCCATACAAATACTCTCAGAAAAGACTTCCTGACACTTAAATCTATACTTGACATTAACAAATTTCTCTTCTTCAGAAATGCTTTTCTCACTATCATCAGTCTACTTTTATATCCTCTCTACTTCAAGCACCATTAGTTATTTTGCTCCCAAATAGTACCTACTATTTTGAATGTCGTATTTCCTAATCTAATTCCCTCAGCATCACCTAATTTAATTTGATCACATTCCATTACCATTGTTTTGCTTTTGTTGATGTTCATTTTATATCCTCCTTTTGAGACACTGTCCATTCTGTTCAACTGCTCTTCCATAATATTTCCCTCAAGTTAATCTCCCTTGCATAGACCCTCTATATACTCCTTCCACCTTTCCATTTTCCCTTCTTTGCTTAGGTCTTGTTTTCCATCTGATCTCTTGATATTCACACAGGTGGTTCTCTTTTTTCCAAAGGTCTCCTGTAGGCGACTTTTTGTCTTACCTGTAGTGATATATGCTTCTACATGCTGACATTTTCCCCTCTAGCCACTTCTGCTTAGCCATTTTGCACTTCATGTTGATTTCATTTTTAAGAGATTTTTACCCTCCACACTGCCCTCCAATACTAAATTGGTGATCCTTTGATGCCTCAGAACATGTCCTACCAACCAATCCCTTCTTCTAGCCAAGTAGTGCCACAAATTCCTCTTCTCCCCAATTCTATTCAGTACCTCCTCATTAGTTATGTGATCTACCCATCTAATCCTCAACACTCTTCTGTAGCACCACATGTCGAAAGCTTCTATTCTCTTCTTGTTATTGTCCATGTTTCACTTCCATACATGGCTACACTCTATACAAATACTTAAATCTGTACTCAGTGTTAATAAATTTTTCTTCTTCAGAAACACTTTCCTTGCTATTGCCAGTCTGCATTTTATATCCTCTCTAATTTGACAATCATCAGTTATTTTGCCCCCAAATAGAAAAAATAATCTCCTACTTTAAGCGTCTCATTTTCTAATCTAATTCCCTCAGCATCACCTGATTTAATTCAACTACACTCCATTATCCTCATTTGCTATTGTTGATGTTCATCTCATATCCACCTTTTAAGACACTGCCCATTCTGTTCAACTGCTCTTCCAGGTCCTTTGCTGTCTCTGACAATTACAGTGTCATTGGCAAATCTCAAAGTTTTTATTTCTTCTTCATGGGTTTTAATTCCTACTCAAAATTTTTCTTCTGTTCCTTTACTGCTTGCTCAATATACAGATTGAATAACTTGGGGATAAGCTACAGCCCTGTCTCACTGCCTTCTCAACCACTGCTTCCCTTTTATGCTCATTGACTCTTGTAACAGCTATCTGGTTTCTGTACAAATTGTAAATAGCCTTTTGCTTCCTGTATTTGACCCCTGCCACTTTCAGAATTTGAAAGAGAGTATTCCAGTCAACATTTTCAAAAGACTTCTCTAAGTCTACACATTCTAGAAATGTAGGTTTGTTTTTCCTGAATCTGTCTTCTAAGATAAGTCGTTGGGTCAGTATTGCCTCACGTGTTCCAGCATTTCTACAGAATCCAAACTGATCCTCCCCAAAGTCAGATTCTGCCAGTTTTTCCATTCATTTGTAAAGAATTCTTGTTAGTATTTTGCAGCCATGAGTTATTAAACTGACAGTTTTGTAATTTTCACACCTGTCAACACCTGCTTTCTTTGGGATTGGATTTCTTCTTCTTCTTGAAGTCTGAAGGTATTTCACCTGTCTCATACATCCTGCTCATCAGATGGTAGAGTTTTGTCAGGGCTGGCTCTCCCAAGGCTATCAGTAGTTCTAATGGAATGTTGTCTACTCCCAGGGCCTTTTCTTGACTTAAATCTTTTAGTGCTCTGTCAATTTCTTCACACAGTATCATATCTCCAATTTCATCTTCATCTACGTCCTCTTCCATTACCATAAAATCGGCCTCAAGTGCATCGCCCTTGTGCAGACTCCCTGTATACTCCTTCCACCTTTCTGTTTCCCTTCTTTGCTTAGAACTGGTTTTCTATCTCAGCTCTTGATATTCATACAGGTGGTTCTCTTTTTTCCAAAGGTCTCTTTAATTTTCCTGTAGGCAGTATCTATCTTACACCTAGTGATATATGCCTCTGCATCCTTACATTCGTCCTCTAGTCATTCCTGCTTAGCTATTTTGCACTTCCTGTCTATCTCATTTTTGTATTCCTTTTTGCCTGCTTTATTTACTGCATTTTTATATTTTCTCCTTTCATCAATTAAATCCGATATCTCTGCTGTTACCCCAGAATATTGTTAATAAAATATAAATCAGGATTGACAGATTAGAACAGTGTGCCAGCCAGAACTTCAACTCGTAACCTTGACCTTCCTGGGTAATTCTTTTGAAGACTACAGAAGTAGCTTCAATGTTGTCTGTTCTTCTTAACTGCTTTCCAAACTTCATAGAAGCTCTCATTGATAACTTGCTGGAACAGCACTCCTATGAGGTAATATATTGTGAAGAAATGTCTCAGCCACAGCCTAAGGATGTCCTAAACTCCACAGTGGAGTGTGCACTCTTATGAAACATGGTGGCAGAGTAAAACTGTGTGCTGCACGGGGTTGAAATGTACAGAACTTTGAGTCATTCAGGCACAACTCAGTTTGTCAGTTAGCCTTCCCTCAATATTATTTCAGGTGTTAAGTTTCCTCAAAGATTCTCTTTTTAGTCAGTAACTATTAACTACTTCTACCATTTACTTGGAGAATGTGCCTTACCCGTCAATTATGCATTATGGATTTTAGGATGCAACTGCACATTTTGGTTTTCTCAGTATTTATTTTATACCTACAAGTACCTAAAATTTCACTGAATCTCTTGATATTTGTCGGAAACAAGAACATAACTACTTACCATGGACTGGAAGCACTGAACAGAGGATAGGCACAGAAGCAAGAATTGGGACTTATTAATCCAGTACACAAACCTTCTAGGGTGCACAGACATATAAACAGGTGCTGGGCATGAGGCCACAGAGCTGGGTCAGTATTTCTACATGCGTAGAAGGGTCAGTTATGGATCTGTAACTATCTGAAGAAGTTCATAGGCTAAATTACTATGTTACACTTCTTATTTATATGGCCTGTTACTCAACACTACATCTCTTCTCATTGTATTCTGTTCAGGATTTTTCAGTGCAATTTTGAGTCAGCTACACATTTAGTGTAAATTACAGGTAACGAAACATAAATAATGATTTTTTTAAATTAATGCGATAAAAACAATTAGTACATCATTCTTTTTCTCAGATATTGGAACTTTAACATGAGTCTACAAACATGGTTTTTCTTTCTGCTTATACTGTGTATTGATAGATCTAGTATTGTATACCAGTTGCTTCTTTTGGTTCTATAAACTAAATGCCAAGGCTGTATAGTTCACTCAGTGAAGAATATAGTAGTTGCCTCCCTGTTTTGTTTTCAACATTTTTATCCAAACTTTTTCCTATGCTTACAGTTAGAGTGTATCCATGCATGCTAGGGGGAGCATTTGTTCATGCAAATATACATACATAAAGCACTCCATTTTCTGGCCACAAGTGGCCCATTGGGACCATCCAACTGCCTTGTCATCCTCATCTGAGGATGCGGATAGGAGGAGCGTGTGGTCAGCACACAGCTGTCCCGGTCATTATTATGGTTTTCTTTGACCAGAACCGCTACTTTTCGGTGTAGTAGCTCCTCGATTGGCATCACGAGGCTGAGCGCACCCCGAAAAATGACAACAGCACATGACGGCCCAGACAGTCACCCATCCGAGAGCCGGCCATGCCTGACAGTGCTTAACTTCGGTAATCTGACAGGAACTGGTGTATCCACTGCAGCAAGGCCATTGCCATAGATACATACATGGCAATCACAGGCCCTGCAGACCATGTGCTGCTTCTCCAAACTACCTCCATTCCTTTTGGTTTTTTGTTCGGTTCCTCAGAGTGTCTTCAGTCCCCAGGGCTGCAGGTTCCTTTGCCAGTTTGTCCATTTTAACGAAATTGCTTTTATTTTCGTTAAAGATAGTATAATAATTATTGCTTTTAGTTAATTAATTTGCCTCTCTTTAACTGTCTTCTGTAAGTACGAACTTTGTTGTAGAACCTCTCTCTTATTTACGTGTGGTAATAAAAAAAATTCACTTTCAAAAGAATTACGTACATTTAAGAATTACGTGAACTCATATTAACTGATTAAGAATATTTAGTTGAGAATTAAATCCTTTACATAATTCGGCCTTGGCACACATTTTCTAAATGCAGTGTTCTTTTTTTTTTTTTTTTTTTTTTTTTTTTTTTTTTTTTTTTTTTTTTTTTTTTTTTGTTAAATATTTACTGAATTCTATCCCGGCGTTAGCTATGGAACACAAGATTATCTCTATTAGCAGAAAATGGTTAATTATTGCCTAGCCGACATTTAATTATCACTGATCAAACCTACTTCGCTATACATTTAAGTTATTTGAAGGAACCAAAATTATTAAATTTCAATGTTAACTAACATTAACTATCCGCCTACAAATGCACAAATGTATAATTAGTTTAAAATTCATCAGTCTCAGGATCACTGTAAAAGAAGAACAATTTCTTAATTCACTGTTAATTTTTATCTATCTGTTCCTGATTTACGGGTTTGGTTGATTTTTCCTTTAGCGGAACAATTTTTTAAATGTGCCGCCGCTGCAAACTGATCGGTTGTGGCACAGCCCAGCAACACCGCTAAAAATGCTGAAAATTCTTTAAAGAAATTTTATAGATGACATGGGCAAGCTAATTTACATTAATAATACACACTTTTGATAAATTCTGATATATTTAGATCAAACAATAATTGAACTCACATTAATTTGTAACGCCTCCTCTAATGGCGGCTGAATCTAGACAGAGACAAAAGAAGTCTACCCGTTCATAAATCGCTTCGACACAGCTTCCTCTCGCATTCATCTCTACACAGAGAAGACCAAAGAATACGCTGTACATGGTTCTTTTATACTACCGCTGACTATTAACATTTCTTTGTAATTTGACAATATTATTCTCCTCTGGCTAAATTTCACATCTCTGTTATCGCAGATACTGACGCATTTCACAATCACATAATAAATATAGAAAAATTACTATCCTAAATACAGAGAGAATATTACTACAAAAAATATTACGATAATAACAAATGTCTTTTACACAAAATTCAATAATATTTTTTGTTCAATAATTACGGTATATACAACTTGCTCAGAGCGGCGTATATGGTACAAATAAACTCTTGTTCATTAATAGCGTGGGTTTGCCAGGGAACATTACATTGCCCCCTGACAGCATTTGGCAAAGAGTTTCTATACTTTGACACAATGGTGCCAGTAACGTTCTTTACAATTCCGTATTTTTTATGGAATGGCTCTTTTAATTAGTCCCAGGGTTATATATGTTCATGGCTCCCCCATTTGGGCGAAGGCAGACAGGAAACCTGGGCAAAACTGTGCCGGGGCCCAGCCATCCCAGTTGGTTCATGATTAATATTGTCTCTTTAACAGTCATTCATTTGAAGTAATTTAACAGTTTGTCACCAACCGTTACATAATATCACAGTCACATACAGTTCAACGAAAGTTTTTTTTTTGTGTGTGATTAACTACTCGTTATTATTAATTTTGGGATATACTGCAAGGTCACTTGTCCTAGGATATATCACTTAGTTCTTTCTTTCTTTTTTTTTTTTTTTTTTTTTTTTTAAATCACTTAGCACAGGATCACTTTTCATAATGTTTCCACTACCTACGTGTTACAAATTCATCTCTTGCACTTGTTAGTGTTCATTTTCTCTTATCAGTTTACGGACATACATAATAAATGTTCAATGTTTATCAAAATGGAGTCATTGACATGTTATGCAGTTTATGTAAATATTTTGGAAAAAGTCAATAATGCTGTAGTTGGTGAGCGGTGCGGAGTGATTGTTGAGCGGCGCTCGGCGCGGCGCGTCGGCTCCGTGTAGGTCACCGCCCCCGGTGTTGACAGCTACGGCGCGGAGAGGCGTGTGGCTGTCTGGTCTGCTACGGGCTGCTGCGGCCGCTGCATGGCTGATGCAGCCGGATGCGCGTTGGATATCAGCTCGCCCGAGCCTGTGTGACGTCTTCTTGTAGTGCTCCAGCAAACATGCAACAAGTTCACAAACAGTGTACTTTCCTTATGGGCATTTTTCCTGCTGTGGGAAAAAAAAATGCACACAGTTATTGGCAGTTATTATTCAGTAGGCCTTCACTAGTCTGGTTTGCACAATGTTTCATTGTCACAGTAACACGTTTTATGGGCACACAATATTTTTCACCATGTCATGACTTGTCATTAGTCACACGCAAGTTTTCACCTTAGGACAAAATGTATCTCTGTAGTCAATGCGCTTTCCTAGTGTCCCTTGACACACAAAGAATTAAAGTTTGACACTAACTTGGTCCACCGTCCGTTATCGGCTCACTGTTCGTGTCGTGCTAGTTCCTTGTCCACTTGCACACACGGCGATGATACAGTTTTTTATTACTTATACACAACAACTTCGTGACGTATTGCTGCAGGTTTAACAGTCACTGTCTGTCTCTGACACACAATACTGCACTTTTGTTTAAGTTCCTTTATTTTTATTTACAATGTCCGTTGTGCAATTTTTGTAACAGCACATTCATAACTCTTTATCAAGGTGTGTGATATTTGCGTACATGGTAACAAATATTAAAATTTCATATTAGTTTGCCCAAAAATCATCTATATTCGTGTTCGAGTAGATTTTATTTGTGCATTCCAGCCGGATTCAGGCATATTGTTCAATAACTCCTTTGAAATTATGTCTTACTTCACTTGCAAGGTCCTACGTAATTACAGTGTAGTCTCTGTAGGCTAAAATTGACTTGGACTGTATCAGGCTAGCTCCTTTTTTACTGATTGAATCTGCACATGCTTCAATTGAAGCTTCTTTGAGTGTAACTTTGCGTTACTTAAATTTGCAATAAGTTTGCCTCCCATGGTGCCCTCGGGTCACTACTGGGTGCATTATTCTCTTTGATAACACTGGTTTGAAAATAAAGTTCTCCGGGTCTCATATTACTGATATTATTCTGGGTTTGAATCTGTCAATCTGACAGCTACACATATATACATACATACATATATAATAGAAAGATTGTACCAAGAAATATTTCAAGTTTGACACACATATAGAGAATTATGCAGTACACAAACTAATCATTACTAAAATGCTCCTCCTCACTGATCTCTGTCACAATTTAACACTATAAATAATTGCACTAATCAGGTTATCTGTGCAGACATTTAGAGCATGTTTAAGCTAACATTAATTAAAAGAAGACATAACACAAATATTCATAAATAAAAGAGAAAGTCAATCATATTCTTATAACTAAATACGTCTACACTAGTACATTATGTCTACAGATCACACATCATTAATGTTCATTCATTTACAAAAGAATGGTGTCCACATAGGACTATTAGCCTTTACTGTAGGAGTATTTTTACATGCTTACGCGGATACAGTTCCCGTACTCTCCCTGAGTTAGGGATCTGCTAAGAGATAGCTACACTCATGTGGCACACTTACTACTCTAAAAGGTCCATTGTACACCAATTGCCACTTGCTATTCTGTTTCAAGGATGCCGAGGACTTAGGATGATTGCGTAAGAGTACCAAGTCCCCAACACTAAATTTTTGGTTATTCGCCACATGTCGATTATATTTTTCTTTCCTTTTCTGTGCGCACCTGGTAAGGTTGCACCCTGCTTTTCTTATCTTCTCTTCCTTAGGCTCAGGAATGACTGGGACCTTAGGCAAAGGTGCCAGCCACTCATTCAGAACTCTATTATTATTCATTATAATCTCGTTTGGTGGATACCCCGTAGAAGCATGCGGGGTTGCGTTGTGAATTTCCAAAAACTTAGGTATCAGATCTGGCCATCTTGTGTGCTTATATGCAATGTATAACCTGAAAAAGTTATTTAACTCTCCAAATGTTCTCTCTACTAAACTTGCTTGTGGGTGAAAACGGGATATTAGTATGTGCTTTATATCTTGTTCATGTAAATAGTTTTTCCAGGTATGGCCTGTAAAATAGGAAGCATTATCCGATATTATCGCTTCAGACTTACCCACTTGTGTAAAATATTCTTTCCCTAACCATTTAACTATTCCACGAGCAGTGGCTGATTTAAGGCAGTATATTTTTAAGTATTTAGAGAAAAGGTCATACACCGCTAAAATGTACTTTAATCCACCCCTGGCTCGTGGGTAGGGTCCTGCTATGTCTATAGATACTAACTGAAGTGGCCGATGAGGCACTATAGGATGCAGTTCAAACCTTGTGGACTTATTTTGAAACTTAGCTTTTTGGCACAGAGGACAAGTCCTGATAATGGTGCGAGTCTGCTGGCTTATTCCCTTAAAGTAACAGAATCTGGATAAAATCCTTATTGTTTTGCCTATCCCAGCGTGACCCCATGCTAAATGCGTGTGCCACACTACAGCTGGGATAGCCTGTTGCGGTATACACACGACTCCATGGTCATTTGCCACACCTGTTTTATAATACAGAATATTATCTACTATTTTGAAATTCTGAACACTTTTAAGATTGGTTCCTTCTTTAATTTTGCTAATGATGTCTCGCCAAATCGGATCAGTTTCCTGCAATATAGACATATTCTTACACATGTGTAAAAAGTCCCTCCTATGCAATGCTAACCTCCATCTTAGCAAGCGGGTATGGTATAATTTGCAAGACATTAAATAGCTCAGAGCCTGGTGGTCACTGAATACTTTGACTTCTTTACCATAGATGTAATAGTTGAATTTCTTTACCGCCCAAACCACTGCAAGAGCTTCTAATTCGGTAGCGGAATATGCTCTCTCACAGCTGTTTAGTGTGCGGCTGGCAAATCCGATTACATTGATTGTTGTGGGGTCGTTGCTCCTGTCCCACTGAAATAAACAAGCGCCCAGACCGTATGAACACGAATCTGTCGCTATGCAAAAATCTTTTGTCATGTCTGGGTGTCGCAGTATGTTTGCATTCACCAAGGCGTTTTTGATAGCGTCAAATGCGTGTTGACATTCTTCTGTCCACACCCAGTGCGCATTTTTACGCAACAGGCTCAATAAAGATTCGTTATTCATTAATTGGTTTGGAACAAACCGTCTAAAAAAGGATGCAAGACCTATAAACGCTTTGAGTTGTCTCTTAGTTCTCGGACTAGGAAACCCACGAATTGCGTCAAGTTTTTTGCTGTCAGGTTTGATGCCTTGTGGTGTTATTATGTGACCTAGAAATTTAATCTGATTATGTCCAAATTTGGATTTCTCAAGATTCACTGTTGCTTCCGCTTGCTTAAACCTTTCTAAGACTCTACTCAGTAGTTCTACCTGCTCCTCCCAGGTGGCAGTAGCAATCACCAGATCGTCTACATACACTGTTACCCTTTGCAGCAAATCCGGACCTAAAACCGCGTCGAGGGCTGTTATGAAAACTCCTGCACTTACATTTAAGCCGAAAGGTAGTACCCTAAATTGGTAGCTCCTTCCCCCAAATATAAATGCAGTATATTTCCTCGACTCGGGTGTGAGCAGGATTTGCCAGAATGAACTTTTCATATCAATAGATGTCAAATATTGCACTCCATGGAATTTTTGAATTTGCTCATCTAAGTTTTCTGGATGAGTCCTGACAGGTACAATAATTTAGTTTATGTCTCTCGCATCTAATACTAACCGTACCTGTCCGTCTGCTTTTGCTACCGCCACCAAAGGACTACTATAAGGGGACAAAGACGGTTCTATTATTCCCCACTTGATCAGTTTTCTTATTTCTTTAGCTACTATTTCCTTCTTGGACCAAGGAATGGAGTATGAGGCTCGACAGTAGGTTTTGTGAGGCTTCACCTTGATATTGTACTGATATCCCTTAACAATTCCTGGTCGTTCTGAAAATACATCTGCATAGTTAGTTAATAACTGCACCAAATCCTGCTGTTGCATTGAGTTCAAATTTTCGGACTGTGATACTTTGTTCACTAGTGCGTCCACATTTGCTTTTAATTGATCACTTTGTACGTCTGGATAATAGAGATTTTGTCCTTGACAATGATTGTCTAAATGTAGTATCCACTGATTCCTACACTTTATGTTAATAGCATTACAATTAGGCATAGGTACCTCTTCAGATCTGAGCATGGACAATTCTATCCTCCTACCAGCGTTCATCAAACTTAATTTTCCCCGAGAAAGGTCGATTACTGCGTCCCTTTCTCTCAAAAAATCTACCCCCAAAATGCAGGCTACCCTTAAACCCTTTACTACCAGGAATGAGCACGCTATGGCTTCTTCCCCTATATACATCTCTACCCGCACTTGGAGTTTAATTATTTGTCGCTGTGCACTTATGGTTCCAGTGACTTTACAATTGTTCACAGGAAAAGTCAGCATACGCCTTTCTTTCCCCAGTACTTTGAATAAGTCCATACTCATGACACTGACAGTAGCACCTGTATCTACGATCTCTTGCACATCAATATTGTTAATTTTGATCTCTATTTTCGCTTGTACTTTGTCTTTGTGCTCCTTTATGCACGTGGATGGTTCAGTTATCAATTCATGTCCCATCTGTACCCCGTCATTATACCTGAGGATACAGATTCCCAATGTTTTGTTCGGTGTCGGGCTGCTCTCACTCCAAACCTCAGCCGACGGTGGAGAGCGTATCTCGGCTGAATCTAGTTTGTTGAATTATTACAGGTGGATGGGTGTGGCTGCTCTGTGTCACTGACCTCCACTATGTGTAAGTTGTGTTGCGTCGGCCGCCACGGTTGCGCAATTGGCGCATTTTGTGGTGGCGGTGGGTTATTGTCATATCCTTCACTGTTTGGCCGGTCCGTACTGGGCCTCTGGTTCTGTGGCCAAGTTCGGTTTGCATCATTATAGGTATTAGTGTTCCACGGCCCCCTGGCATTTTTCCATCTACTATTGCTTGGTGGGCCTGTTTCATGTCGGTCATCAGACCTCCTTTTCCGGTCATTATTCACCGGCGGACTATTGCCACTCCGGTCTCTACCTCTATTCCCGTTTTGTACATAATCTTGTCTCCTATTGTTACCTCCGCCGTTTCCATTATTTGGTGGAGGCGTGTTATTTCGACCATTTCTGTAACCGTTTCTGTTAGTTCTAGCCTGTTCAGAGGCTGCCTTAACGTCCTCCTGAATCAGGTCAATTGAGTCCAGAACAGACAAGAAATGTTCCATGTCATTCTCCGGCACGTGTATAAGTTTTTCCTTTACGTGTATCGGCAAGTGTGATTTCAAAAGTCTGATCAAATCCCGGGATGAAATCTGCTCGTCCCAATAACGGGTCTTATTAATGTACTTCTCAAAATACACTCCTGGAAATGGAAAAAAGAACACATTGACACCGGTGTGTCAGACCCACCATACTTGCTCCGGACACTGCGAGAGGGCTGTACAAGCAATGATCACACGCACGGCACAGCGGACACACCAGGAACCGCGGTGTTGGCCGTCGAATGGCGCTAGCTGCGCAGCATTTGTGCACCGCCGCCGTCAGTGTCAGCCAGTTTGCCGTGGCATACGGAGCTCCATCGCAGTCTTTAACACTGGTAGCATGCCGCGACAGCGTGGACGTGAACCGTACGTACAGTTGACGGACTTTGAGCGAGGGCGTATAGTGGGCACGCGGGAGGCCGGGTGGACGTACCTCCGAATTGCTCAACATGTGGGGCGTGAGGTCTCCACAGTACATCGATGTTGTCGCCAGTGGTCGGCGGAAGGTACACGTGCCCGTCGACCTGGGACCGGACCGCAGCGACGCACGGATGCACGCGAAGACCGTAGGATCCTACGCAGTGCCGTAGGGGACCGCACCGCCACTTCCCAGCAAATTAGGGACACTGTTGCTCCTGGGGTATCGGCGAGGACCATTCGCAACCATCTCCATGAAGCTGGGCTACGGTCCCGCACACCGTTAGGCCGTCTTCCGCTCACGCCCCAACATCATGCAGCCCGCCTCCAGTGGTGTCGCGACAGGCGTGAATGGAGGGACGAATGGAGACGTGTTGTCTTCAGCGATGAGAGTCGCTTCTGCCTTGGTGCCAATGATGGTCGTATGCGTGTTTGGCGCCGTGCAGGTGAGCGCCACAATCAGGACTGCATACGACCGAGGCACACAGGGCCAACACCCGGCATCATGGTGTGGAGAGCGATCTCCTACACTGGCCGTACACCACTGGTGATCGTCGAGGGGACACTGAATAGTGCACGGTACATCCAAACCGTCATCGAACCCATCGTTCTACCATTCCTAGACCGGCAAGGGAACTTGCTGTTCCAACAGGACAATGCACGTCCACATGTATCCCGTGCCACCCAACGTGCTCTAGAAGGTGTAAGTCAACTACTCTGGCCAGCAAGATCTCCGGATCTGTCCCCCATTGAGCATGTTTGGGACTGGATGAAGCGTCGTCTCACACGGTCTGCACGTCCAGCACGAACGCTGGTCCACCTGAGGCGCCAGGTGGAAATGGCATGGCAAGCCGTTCCACAGGACTACATCCAGCATCTCTACGATCGTCTCCATGGGAGAATAGCAGCCTGCATTGCTGCGAAAGGTGGATATACACTGTACTAGTGCCGACATTGTGCATGCTCTGTTGCCTGTGCCTATGTGCCTGTGGTTCTGTCAGTGTGATCATGTGATGTATCTGACCCCAGGAATGTGTCAATAAAGTTTCCCCTTCCTGGGACAATGAATTCACGGTGTTCTTATTTCAATTTCCAGGAGTGTATTTTCGCAAATTGCCTAATCGTGGAGAATACGGCTCTGGATTATATACCTCCTTCCGTAATCTCTCCTGAATACATGTTGACCAATATTTGGCCAAGAATGCCTTTTCAAATTGCTCATATGTATCGCAACTGTCAGCTGCTTCGGTTGCCCATAATGCAGCATCTCCTTGTATGTAAGACATAACGAACTGTATTTTCTGTGTATGACTCCAAACGCTAGGCAAAATGTTTCTAAATCCCTTGATAAACACTACAGGATGAACAGATTTCTTCTCCGTTGTAAAGATCTGAAACTGTCGGTTTCTAATCAGGCTTTCTTCAATCACTATTTTGGAATGGCATTTATTTGTTTCGCTTACATTGGTTGCCTGTTCTGTCTCGCAGTCGCAATTTTTTACTGCTGTATTTATATGCCTATCATTGTTGGACCTGGCTGGCGTGACATGCCGCAAGCTGATTTCTATTTCGGCAAGACGACGGTTGACATTCCACTGCCACAGCGGAATGTCAGTGTGTACCACCTTTTTCAGGTTCTGCACTTCCGCATTTGAGCCCACATCTTTGGCTTCAATCGCAGCGTGCACTTTCTCGTCTATTTCCTTTATAAATTCGCTTTCCATTTTGTGCACTTGTTCGGACACTTTGTGCTCAATTACTTGATTTGTGTCAATCTCTAATTGTTCCACCCTGTTGGTCAGTACACTGATTTCATCTACGATACTGGCATTAGCCACTTGGATACTATCTACTCTTTCGCTTAGTTCTTGCACCGTTTTGGGTATGGTTTCATAGTTTTGTTTCAAACTAACAATCTCACTTTGCATAGCTTCCAAAAATTGCATTAACTGCAAGTCTCTCTCATGCAGGTGTCGATCACGCTCTGCTTGTTTAGCATCACGTTCTCTATCACGCTCTGCTTGTTTAGCATCACGTTCTCTATCGCGTTCAGCTTGCATACATGCAAATTCAGCTACCATTCTCTGGTCACGCTCTGCTTGTTCAGCATCACGTTCTCTTTCGCGTTCTGCTTGCATACATACAAATTCAGTTTGGAAATTGAGCATGCGCTCGAACATAACTCTTAATGATTGCACTTCTGACACCTCACCATTCTCTGGTCCATGTCCAGTGCTTGCAGGTGGCACAGTATTTCCGCTATCAACTGAATCACTGGCTGGCAGTGGCAACATTTCTTGCCCTTCTGCCCCCAGATTCTCACATTGTACTTCCTGAACTACGCCACTAACATTACTTTGTGTCCCACTTTCTAACTCGGTATCACTACTTACTAATTGTTGTTCATTATCCATGTTGATATCTTTCTGACTACACAACCTAACCATAGTCAACAAAAGAAACAAAATCTGAACTAAATATCCTAACACTCAAGTTTCACTGACATAATCACACAAGAAATGGTCATTTGTTAAAACACACTTATTATATACTACAGTGACTAACTACTCAAATATCCTGTTATTTTTAAAAAAAAAAAAAAAAAAACACTAACAACAAGCACACCACTAATGATCCGAGAACACTGCACTGAGGCTACTTTACTACCCACAGGACAACTACACTGTAGCTTTACCTTTGGTGATCTATCTTGGGTGCAGCTGCCCCCTGATATTGTGGTAGGTAATTAATTTTTCGCTATAATGAGCTCTCTTCTTCAGCTTGCCTCTGGGTATATAGTGTTCTCATGCAAAAAATCATATACAGGTATTACCACACAATATTGGTTATGCAATACATACAATACATGGAAAAATTATTATATGTTCTCCAACAAAGTTCGACTATAATAATTCCCTAGTTATCTCATCGGTATTTAGTGGCCACTGCATATTCGAGCCCCACGTTGGGCGCCAATTTAACGAAATTGCTTTTATTTTCGTTAAAGATAGTATAATAATTATTGCTTTTAGTTAATTAATTTGCCTCTCTTTAACTGTCTTCTGTAAGTACGAACTTTGTTGTAGAACCTCTCTCTTATTTACGTGTGGTAATAAAAAAAATTCACTTTCAAAAGAATTACGTACATTTAAGAATTACGTGAACTCATATTAACTGATTAAGAATATTTAGTTGAGAATTAAATCCTTTACATAATTCGGCCTTGGCACACATTTTCTAAATGCAGTGGGTTTTTTTTTTTTTTTTTTGTTAAATATTTACTTAATTCTATCCCGGCGTTACTTATGGAACACAAGATTATCAATCCATTAAATTTCGGGCATGCAGCCGCGCAAATAAAATTTCTTCTACTGATATTTCGGCCGCGTATCGTCCGGCCATCTTCAGAGCGAGTTCCAAGACTGACGACAAGGTGCCAAACGCGGCCTTATATGCTCCACCGCGGTGGTACTGCGCATGCGGGTCACAGATGCTGCGCCGCCTGTGGCGAAGGCGTACGGACATTCGATATGCTTATCGATGTTTGATCGGCGGCGGTGACATGGTGACGACTTCTCTGCAATTTAATTACTCCAAGAGCCGGATTCCATGCTTTGTCCAAATTAAAACCATTGTCCCTGTTTATTAAATTGTTGGCTAATTGAATTTCTATGGCTTCCTTGAATACAGATTCCCAAAAAGAAGAGGTGGATGTTAAAATCTTCACGTCACTGTAATTCATGGAATGACCCGTATCAATACAATGTTCGGCCACATCTGACTTGTGCGGTTGTAATAAGCGTGTGTATCTTCGGTGCTCCACACACCTCTCATGAACGGTGCATGTTGTTTGACATATGTATGACTGCTCACAATTTCCGCAAGGAATCTGGTACACACCCGCCTTACGAAGCAGTAAATCGTCCTTCACAGAGCCGAGTAAAGCCGCAATCTTCATGGGGGGCCGAAAGATCACCTTAACACAGTGTTTCTCAAGAATGCGACCTATCTTTGAAGAAAGAGCACCCACATAAGGCAGAAACGCCCTAGATCTGAAGAAATTACTATCTTCTTCCCCATCGCATACCTTCTTTTTAGGTTTTGCATCGAAAGCTCTACAAATTTGTTGCGGAGAATATCCATTCGATTTAAAAATACTCTTGAGGTATGTTAGCTCTCCTTGTAAATTGTCTTCATCGGATATACAGTGCGCCCAATGCACTAAGGTCTTAAGGACACCCATGCTCTGAGAAGGGTGATGGCAGTTACTGGCATGAAGGTATAGATTTGTGTGCGTTGGTTTCCGGTGTACGGCATGTCCTAATGTGCCATCACTTTTACGGTGAACGACAACATCCAGAAAGGGGAGGCAGCCGTCTTTTTCTATTTCCATAGTAAATTTAATGCTAGCATGGATGGAATTCAAATGCTCAAGAAATCGATGTAATTCATCCATACCATGGGGCCATACCACGAATGTGTCGTCCACGTACCTCCAGAAGACCGTAGGTTTAAAACATGCTGAGTCCAGTGCCTTGTCCTCGAAGTCTTCCATGAATAAATTAGCTACCAGAGGGGAGAGGGGGCTTCCCATGGCAACGCCATCAATTTGCTCATAAAATTCACCATCAAACTGAAAATAAGATGATAAAAGCACATGTTCAAATAAGGCCGTAATGTTCTTATCAAAATGTTGGCTGATAAGAGCTAAAGAGTCCTTTAGAGGTACCTTGGTGTATAATGATACTACATCAAAACTAACAAGAACATCCTTACTATTTAGCCTGACATTGCTAAGTCTCTAAATAAAATCCATAGAATTACGAATGTGGTGACTACATTTTCCTACCAATGGTTTTAATAAGGAAGCTAAATATTTGGCAGAAAAATATGTTGGTGAACCAATAGTGCTCGTTACAGGTCTCATAGACAAGTCCTCTAGACGCTCATCCTTACCCATCTTGTGAACTTTAGGAAGACCATAAAATCTTGGTGGTACTGCACCTCGTACTTTTAAACGTCTTATGACTTCCTTCGGTAGTGATGAAGCGTTCAGCAAGGCAGCAGTCCTTATTGTCACCTTGTTAGTAGGATCTTTGTTAATCTTCCGGTATGCACCAGAACTAAGTAGACCACATATCTTTTCCTTGTAGACTTCCTGAGGCAAAAGGACGATAGCATTACCTTTATCAGCACGCAGGACGACTGTATCAGTATCCTCACACAGCTTTCGTATCACACTTCTTCCTTCCTTGGAAACGTTACTTCTTTGTGGACGATGCTTCGTGATTGCTTGACAGGTTTCTCGTCTGATTTCTTCCACAGAATCCTCTGATAGTGGTCGGACAGCTTCTTCAATGGCACTGATGAAAGATGATATAGGCAAAGTCTTTGGAGTAGGGGCAAAATTTAGCCCTTTACATAAGACAGATAACGTAGCTTCGTCCAATTCCTTACCCGTCAAATTTATGACAGGGCGTCGAATAACTGAGTCCACCTGAGAAGGCTGGTCCAATCGGCTATACTTGGTAATCTGCCTTTTTGTGGCCACTTCGCGAACCCAGTCAGACTTAGCCCATGTCGTGCCATCGATCCAGTCCCAGGAGTCAGAAGATAAAACAGCTGCTACTTTCAGATGCAGATGATACAGATGTTCAGAAACAATGTCCAACTTCCAACGAGTAAAACGAATTCTTTCTCTGACAATAGCGGAACCAGCCCTATGTAAAATTCTATTTACTGCAGCATTCTTAACAAAGTGAACCAACCTTGCAAATTTTGGGACAACTCCATGGTCGCGGCACTTCAGTAAGAAACTCAAGGAGCTCAATAGTCTTGCTCTCTGGTGTCTTAATTTGTCCAAACTATGGACCCATGAAACCATCTCCTCCCCGAAGAGGTACTTGATGTGCATTTTCAACTTCTCGCAGCGTAATGAATAATCCATTAAATTTCGGGCATGCAGCCGCGCAAATAAAATTTCTTCTACTGATATTTCGGCCGCGTATCGTCCAGCCATCTTCAGAGCGAGTTCCAAGACTGACGACAAGGTGCCAAACGCGGCCTTATATGCTCCACCGCGGCGGTACTGCGCATGCGGGTCACAGATGCTGCGCCGCCTGTGGCGAAGGCGTACGGACATTCGATATGCTTATCGATGTTTGATCGGCGGCGGTGACACGGTGACGACTTCTCTGCAATTTAATTACTCCAAGAGCCGGATTCCATGCTTTGTCCAAATTAAAACCATTGTCCCTGTTTATTAAATTGTTGGCTAATCGAATTTCTATGGCTTCCTTGAATACAGATTCCCAAAAAGAAGAGGTGGATGTTAAAATCTTCACATCACTGTAATTCATGGAACTCGCTCTGAAGATGGCCGGACGATACGTGGCCGAAATATCAGTAGAAAAAATTTTATTTGCGCGGCTGCATGACCGAAATTTAATGGATTATTCATTACGCCGCAAGAAGTTGAAAATGCACACAAGATTATCAGTCTTCCCGTTCATAAATCGCTTCGACACAGCTTCCTCTCGCATTCATCTCTACACAGAGAAGACCAAAGAATACGCTGTACATGGTTCTTTTATACTACTGCTGACTATTAACATTTCTTTGTAATTTGACAATATTATTCTCCTCTGGCTAAATTTCACATCTCTGTTATCGCAGATACTGACGCATTTCACAATCACATAATAAATATAGAAAAATTACTATCCTAAATACAGAGAGAATATTACTACAAAAAATATTACGATAATAACAAATGTCTATTACACAAAATTCAATAATATTTTTTGTTCAATAATTACGGTATATACAACTTGCTCAGAGCGGCGTATATGGTACAAATAAACTCTTGTTCATTAATAGCATGGGTTTGCCAGGGAACATTACACCATCCAGTCCAGTTTGTCCATCCAGTGTTACCTTGGTCAAGCTATGAGAAGTGTCATGGCTTGGGGCACTTTCACAATAAATCAGTGATTACACTCACAAATCAATTTATTGACACAATAAGTTCCATAAATCAGTTTATTGAGAATGTCAGTTAAAGCAGTTCAAAACAAATCAGAAGATTCCTTTTTGAAAATGATGGAGTAACTTCTTGACAATTTAAAGTTCTTGCAAAACAATATAATGTATGAGATTATCTTCTGAAAAGTTCTCTTGCAAATGAAAATGTCTGTCTTCTTACACATGCACAGTAGATAGAAAATTGAAGTCCCATCTCATGAGCAATACAAGGCTTTCCAGCCTCAGAGTCCACAGCTGGAGCAACAGATCACCATGCGCAGTAGTTCTGGATGGCAAGGACGACCTTGAGTTTGGGTGGCAGCATGGTGCTGGCGAACTTCTGCTTCTGCTGGAAGAGAAAGAGCTACCTGCTGCTTGCCAGGCAAGGGCAGTTGTATCTATGTCATGGTTGACTACCAGGTAGCTATTGGTGTAGTGATTGGGCTCAGACTGGTTGAGGAAAATGGCACGACAGATGCACCAAAAGGTCTGTTCTGTAGCTGTGGCGGCCTCTACTACTCTTGTATGCACCCTCTGAACTAGCCTAGGCCAGGTGAAGTTAGCTGACTTCAACCAATGCACCTGCAGAGCTTGAATGAAAACATGCGTAGCTGTGCTACATTGTGGGTTAGCAGTGTTGCAGTAGATCCTGGAAACATGCTACTATGGGGCACCTGGTGTTTGGTTTCACTCCAGGTGCCTTCTTGACCTGTCTTTCTTCTGGCATATGGGCTAAATGGTTCACCCATTGGATTCTTCTGCTCTTCAGCACTTGTAGGATTGTTGGTTGTCACATCAAGAGGTAGATTTCCTCATTCTTGCTCTTCCTCCTCCATACTTCTTTACCTAACATAGGCTCCCATCTCTTGAACCTCAAACCATCTATCTCAAGAAATTGTTCCTGCTCTGGCTCATTTCCTGATACATTTCTTTAATCTCATTGTTTGATTCACTTAAAAGGACTATGTAATCTGCATATGTGAGATAACTGAAATAACCATTCATTTATACTCCAGCCCATTCCTGTTGCCTACAATCCTTTGTTACTTTCTCCAAGATGATACAGAACTGAACACATGAGAGAGCATCCTCATTTATGAGATCTGTCTCAGTCTCCAATGTCTCTGCTGTCTCACCTTTGAAATGCACTGTAGACCTCGACTCATCCATACAAGTTTGCAACATTTTCACTAGCATCTCAGGGATTCTGAAGTCATGCAGTGCATTGTATAGTTTATTCCTGTGGATGCTGTCATAAGCAGATTGAAAATCGATGAACAGACTTTTATCATATTGCCAGTGTTCTTCAAACATTTGTCTTAGAGTGAAAATGTGTTCTGTTGTTGATCGGTTTGGTTGAAAGGTAGCTTGGCATTCCTGTATGTTGGTCTCTAGAAATGGTTATAATTTTCTGAGGATGATGATAGACAGTACATTGTAGTTTACATTCAGCAAGCTTAAACCCCTATAATTATCACATTCCAATTTTCTCCCTAGTTGTATCTCAGGCATATTATGGGCAATTTCCTTTCATCTGGCAGTGTCTTATCAACTGGGTCAGGTTATATATCTGTAAGTGCAAGCTCTCATCTCCCTCTTTGATTAATTCTTGTTTTACTCTATCCTCCCCTGAGGCTTCTGTTTTTTTGAGTGTTTGGATTCCAATTTTGGCATCTTCTTCAGCCACTTCCCATTCTTCATCATCTTTCCTTTCATCCATGGTGTCTGCAGGTAACACCTCACTTTGTTCTGGGTGAACAAGGCTTCTGAGAAGTATTCTTTCCATCTTCCTCCAATTCTTTTCTTGTCAGTCAGGCAGTAGTAGCCGACTGAGACAGACACAGTAACAAGGAAGTAACCACTTTTGTGACATCTATGAGTTCCTAACCAGGAATGAATTTTATTCTATCCTCTGTGTGCTTTAATAGTTTAGTTTCTTGAGTTTCTGCATGTAAGTTTAATATCTAATAGCCACTGTTCTCACATTTTCATTTGCGTCAGAAAGTAAACGATTTTCTGATGTATTACAGGTTCCTAATCAGGGGCGAATTATTTAGTTTCACCTTCGGTAGTTGGGTTTTTGAATATCTGTGTATTATTAGACACAGTTCCTGCATTTTCATCAGAGTCTTCAGTATAGTTGCACAGTCTGTGCGATAGTCTGTTTATCTGTATAGTTTAGTTTTCCATAGTCTTTAGTATGGACAGGCACTGCACTTGTTGTGTGCAGATGCGAGCCGAGTTGGTGACACTTCGCTCTCAGCTTCAGGCTGTGATGGCTTCAGTTACAAAGCTTGAGGCTGCAGTGGATGGGCACCACTGTTGTGGGCCAGCCGTGGGGATCCAACGGTCGTCCAGCACGTCCGAGTCCTCTGATCGGTCCTCACCCAGGGCCAACCCAGTTACTGCTTGCACTGAGACTAACCCCTCACCTGTGGTCGAGTGGGAGGTCGCCCTGGGGCAAGGCAGGTGGTGAAAGACTTCCAGGTGGCCATACATAAGGCTTCCCCAGTTTGTGTGACAAACAGGTTCCAGGTGTTGTCTGTTGTTGATACTGTCGCTGAGCCAGATGCTGTCGCCTGTCCTGTTTCGGAGGAAACCACTCAGCCTGCAAGATCTGGGCAATCACAGAGGGTGGGATTATTGGTAGTTAGGAGCTCCAACATTAGGCAAGTTATGGGGCCCCTTAGGGACTTGGCTGAGAAGAAGGGTAAGAAATCCAATGTTCACTTCGTGTGCATACCGGGTGGAGACATTCCAGATGTGGAAAGGGTCCTCCCAGATGTCATGAAGAGCACAGGGTGCAGCCAACTGCAGGTGGTTGCTCACATCGGTACTAATGATGTGTGTCACTCTGGATCAGATAAGATTCTCTCTGGTTTCAAGCAGCTAACAGAAGTGGTAAAGGGTGCTAGTCCTGCTTGCAAGATGGAAGGAGAGCTGACCATTTGCAGCATATTCGACAGGACCGATTGCGGACCTCAGGTACAGAGCTGAGTGGAGGGTCTGAATCAAAGTTTCAGATGGTTCTGTGACCGTGTAGGCTGCAGATTCCTCGACTTGTGCCAAAGGGTGGTTGGGTTTCAGGTTCTGCTGAATAGGTCAGGTGTCCACTATACATGGGAGGCAGCTACACGGGTAGCAGGGGCTGTGTGGTGTGGACTGGGCGGATTCTTAGGTCAGAGGGTCTCAGGAAAACACAAGAAGGGCTTCAGTCTTGAAGGGTGCAGGCTGAACACAGGAAGATAGTAGATACAGGAACCATCAGTATAACAGCTGTAAATTGTCGTAGCTGTGTTGGGAAAGTCCCAGAGCTCCAAGCACTAATAAAAAGCACTGATGCTCAAATCATTATAGGCACTGAAAGCTGGCTAAAGCCAGATATAAGCTCAGCCAAAATTTTTGCGAAGAACCTAATGGTGTTCCGAAAGGTGGTGGTGTGTTTGTTGCTGTTAGAAGTAGTTGTTGCAAAATTGAAGTAGATACTTCCTGTGACTTAGTATGGGCAGAGGTCATTGTTGGCAACTGGAATAAAATAATAATTGGATCCTTTTATCGACCTCTCAATTCAGATGATACAGTTGCTGAAAGGATCAAAGAAAACCTGAATTTGATTTCAAACACGTACCGACTCATACGATGATAGTTGGTGGTGACTTTAATTTACCCTTTATGTGTTGGCGAAAATATATGTTTAATTATGAAGGTACGCGTAAAATATCATTCGAAATTGTGCTAAATGCATTCTCTGAAAATTATTTCGAGCAGTTACTTCATGAGCCCACGCGAATAGTAAACGGGTGTGAAAACACACTTAACCTATTAGCAACAAATAATCCTGAGTTAATAACGAGCATCAAAACCGATTCAGTGAACACAGGGTTGTCGTAGCGAGATTGATTATAGTAATCCCCAAATCCTCAAAAAATAAGCAAAAAATATACCTGTTCAAAAAAGCAGATAAAAATTCACTTGACACCTCCCTGAGAGACAATCTCCACTCATTCCAAATTAATAATATAAGGGTAGATCAGATGTTGCTTAAATTCAAAGAAATAGTATTGGCAGAAATTGAGAGATTTATACCAAAGAAATTAACAAACGATGGAGCTGATCCACCTTGGTACACAAAATGGGTTAGAACACTGTTGCAGAAACAATGAAACAAACATGCCAAATTTAAAAAGACGCAAAATCCCCAAGATTGGCGATCTTTTACACAAGCTCAAAATTTAGTGTGGACTTCAATGAGAGGCGCTTATAACAGTTTCCACAACAAAACTTTGTCTCGAAACCTGGCAGAAAATCCAAAGAGATTCCGGTCACATGTGAAGTATGTTAGTGGCAAGAAACAATCAATGCCTTCACTGTGCGATAGCAATGGAGATACTATCGAAGACAGTGCTGCCAAAGCAGAGTCTCTAAACACAGCCTTCTGAAATGCTTTAACAAAAGAAGACAAAGTAAATATTCCAGAATTCAAATCGAGAACAGCTGTCAACATGAGTAACATAGAAGTAAATATCCTCGGAGTAGTGAAGCAACTTAAATCACTTAACAGAAGCAAGTCTTCTGGTCCAGACTATATACCAATTAGGTTCCTTTTGGAGTATGCTGATGCATTAGCTCCATACTTAACAACCATATACAACCGTTTACTCAACGAAAGATCCATACCCAAAGTCTGAAAAGTTGCACAGGTCACATCAATATTCAAGAAAGGTAGTAGTAGTAATCCACTAAATTACAGGCCCATATTGTTAATGTCAATATGCAGCAGGATTTTGGAACATATATTGTGTTCGAACATTATGAATTACCTCAAAGAAAATGGTCTATTGACTCAGTCAACGTGGGTTTAGAAAACATTGTTCCTGTGAAACACAACTAGCTCTTTATTCACATGAAGTGTTGAGTGCTGTTGACAAGGGATTTCAGGTCAATTCCATATTTCTCGATTTCCGGATGGCTTTGGACAATGTACCACACAAAAGGCTCGTAGTGAAATTGCATGCTTATGGAATATCGTCTCAGTTATGTGACTAGATTTGTGATTTCCTGTCAGAGAAGTCACAGTTCGTAGTAATTGATGGAAAGTCATCGAATAAAACACAAGTGATTTCTGATGTTCTTCAAGGTAGTGTTATAGGCCCTTTGCTGTTCCTGATCTATATAAACAATTTCGGAGACAATCTGAGCAGCTGTCTTCAGTTGTTTGCAGATGACACTGTTGTGTATCGACTAATAAAGTTATCAGAAGATCAAAACAAACTGCAAAACGATTTAGAAAAGATATCTGAATGGTGTGAAAAGTGGCAGTTGACCCTAAATAACGAAAAGTGTGAGGTCATCCACATGAGTGCTAAAAGGAACTCATTAAACTTCAGTTACACGATAAATCAGTCTAATCTAAAAGCCGTAAATTCAACTAAATATGTAGGTATTACCATTATGAACAACTTAAATTGGAAGGAACACATAGAAAATGTTGTGGGCAAGGCTAACCAAAGACTGCGTTTTATTGGCAGGACACTTAGAAAATGTAACAGGCCTACTAAAGGAGACAGTCTACACTATGCTTGTCCATCCTCTTTTAGAATACTGCTGCATGGTGTGGGATCCTTACCAGATAGGACTGACGGGGTACATCGAAAAAGTTCAAAGAAACGCAGCACATTTTGTATTATCGCGAAATATGGTCAAGAGTGTCACAGAAATGATACAGGATTTGGGCTGGACACCATTAAAAGAAAGGCATTTTTTGTTGCGACGGAATCTTCTCATGAAATTCCAATCACCAGCTTCCTCCTCCGAATGCGAAAATATTTTGTTGAACCGACCTACGTAGGGAGGAACGACCACCATGATAAAATGAGGGAAATCAGAGCTCATACGGAAAGAAATAGGTGTTAATTCTTTCCACACGCTATATGAGATTGGAATAATAGAGAATTGTGAAGGTAGTTCAATGGACCCAATGCCAGGCACTTAAATGTGATTTGCAGAGTATCCATGTAGATGTAGATGTCATTTATCAAGTTACTGTTCTTTTCTCTAAAAAAAAGTTTGGGTCTGAAATCCATATTTTGGATTTTTGATCCTTTGGAAAAATTGTCTTGACTTCTTGTTCTAACAAACTGGTTTGATATATTTTCTTCTCTGTTCTCAGGATTTGCTTTGTTTTTCTTCTGATGTTCACTGTTGTGTTCATTTTCCTTGTCAGCCAACCACTTCTCCCTCACCTTCCTTCTCTATTCCATAGCTTTCTGGCATGTCTCATTGAACAATTTTCTGTTCTTCATTCTTTTCTTTCTTCTCAATTTATCCTCTACTGCATTTGGTACCATGGTCTTTATTCCTTTCCACATTTCCTCCATGTTCCCTCTTGCTTCCAGGATTTTTAGGGCCTCAAAACAGTTTTTGATTGTTATAGCATGTTCTGTAATTGCACTTTCTCACAGTTCCTCAACATTCAGAGAAGGTTCTAGTGTCACCTTCTTCACCTTAAGCATGTGGATGAACATCATTTTAGGTCCACACACAACAAGAGAGTGATATGATGTGCAGTGAGCTCCTCTGTAAGACCTGACAGCCATGGATATATGGTCATAATGCTGTTCCACCAATATGTGATGTTTCAGTTCGTAGTTCTTTCATCTGGTGAGCATGATGTCTCATATGAATTCTCTGGGGTTTGAAGTAAGTCAAACTTGCTCTCTCAGGTACAATTCATATTGCTTTCTGAGTTTGTGGTCTGGATTGCTCCTTGTCTGTATAGGGTTTGAACATAACAAGATCTAAAATTAAAATTTTGAAATCATAGATCATATTTCCTTTGTATTTTTGGATTTCCATTGTATCCATTCAGGTCCTAGGTAAGTTTATGTTTCGTAACTGTGGTATCGCATATCGATACCACCCTACCGGCATGTCACAGTTGGCAATGGAATTGCAAGTTCCTGTCTGATACTGATAGCAGTCATGCAGGCATCAGCAGACCCAATGGAGCACACCCACTGAGCCATGCCTCCAGTGGCTCTGGATTAGAGTGTCTTCTGCCACCATCATATAGGATGGCTGATGGCAGTGACTCATCTCACTGACTCTCGGAGCCTCATCGCACCGATACCATAGTGTGCCTAATACAGTGAGCTTTATCCTTGTTGACACTGTGATTGCTGGATTCCCTTTCTTGATGCTTCACTTGTAATGAGTCTTTGTTTCCTGGGAGAAATACAAGTCAAGTAAATTTTCTGTTTGCTTTGTCTACTTGTACGCAAATCATTTCTGCTCCAGTCCAGCTTCCTATGATGACAGTTACCCCACCAGTCTGTAACCCACCACTCATTACCGTTATATACTAAGCCATACACAACAGTAACAAAGAGTTTTTTATGCTATTGGGTTGTAACCAACCCTTCTCCATTATCCCAGCTTGAAACTGGCGAAACAAGTTGTTTGAACAAATATGCTAGTCAGGAATAATTTAGGAAGAAAGGAGACTACTCACCAAATAGCAGAAATGTTGAGTCAGAGAGGGGCACACAGGAAAGAGAATGGAACTTTTCTAGCTTTTGGAAGATATCCTTTGATGAGCTAAAGTACAAATACACACCCACCAGTGCACCTATACTGCGCCAGCTGCTCACACAATGTCAAAATTGCTGTTAGGCAGGTGGACTGGGATGGAGGTCGTAACAGGTGAAGTATGTAGAGGGAAGAGGGGCGTGAAGCAGGAGGAGGGTTCAGAGGGCGATCACAGGTGCACAGGCTAGGGATGCAGAAGGGAGGGGAGGGAAGTGCACTGGCTATGCACATGGCACACAGGTACCAGATTTGGTGAGATGTAGCGCACAGGGAGGATGATGTGGGAAGAGGTTTAATGATGGAGGAAGAGGAAACCGTGAGGTAGAGGGTGTGGGGTTGGCGGATTGGCAGAGATTAAGACTGAGAGAATTACAGGAGCAAAGGATGTGTTTTAAGGATAACTCCCAACTGCGTATTTCAGAAAAACTGCTGCTGTGATGGAGGATCCAGATGACAAGGTTTGTGAATCAGCCATTAAATTCGAGCATGTCATGCTCAGTAGTGTTTTGTGCTACTGGGCACTAAACTTTGTTCTCAGCAAACTTTTAGTGATGGCCTTTCACTCAGGTTGTCAGCTGGTTGGTGTCTCCTCCCAAGCATACCTTCACATTGCCTCCATCGTGCACAGCACCTCAGTGATTCCAGCACCTGTGTGGGGCAGGCCTAGCCATTGCACCTGCCACCCTTCCCTCCTGCATTCTTAGTCTGCATATTTGCTGCCTCCCTCCGAGCCACTAGTTACTCGTTCTCAACCTCCTCCTGCTTCCTGCCTCTTTCCCCCCCCCCCCCCCCCCCCCCTGTGTCCAACAGGCACTGTGTAGGTGCATAGTTGTGTGTGTGTGTGTGTGTGTGTGTGTGTACTCTGGCTTGTAAAATTATTTCTTCTGAAAGCCGAAGTTTTCATTCTCTTTTATGTATACCTGTCGACAACTCAACACTTCTGCTGTTCAGTGAGTGGTCTGCCTTACTCCTAAACTATTTTCATTCTGCCAGAACTTTCCTTACTATAAATATACTAGTCATTTGTTTGTGGATTATTGTACGCCATGAAGCAGGCCCAAGAAAGACAAAAATATAGTTCCCAGAACAGCGCAAGATGTTAATTTGCCAAAAGATTCATTTATAATACACACTTTATTGCACATTGAAAGACAAATTTTGGATGAATACTAATAATCTGTGAGACAGAACTGCTGGGTATGAATTACCTTCAGTAGACAAAGTGTGTGACATGTGATACTCTCAACACACACACACACACACACACACACACACACAGATATAATGCGATACACTTCTGAGGTTTTGGGACTAATAGTTCCTGCCTATGCTGACAAAGGGATTGAAGAAATGTATGACGAGACCAAAGAAGTTATTCAGATAGTTAAGGGAAATGAAAATTATTTTTCATGGGGGAATGGATGTCGATGGTAGGAAAAAGAAGAGAGAGAAGAAAAATTGTAGGTGAATTTCGGCCGAGAGAAAAGAGTGAAAGAAACAGCCACCTGGTTGAATTTTCCACAGAGCATAATTTAATCAACACTAACACTTCATTTAAGAATCATGAAAGAAGGTTGTATGTATGGAAGAGATATGGAGACACTGGAAAGGTTCAGATTAATTACATAATGGTAAGAGAGAGATTTCAGAACCAGTTTTTTAATTAAGAGTTTCCAGGGACAGATGTGGATTCTGACCACAATTGATTAGCTATGATCTGTAGATTAAAACTGAAGGAATTGCAAAAAGGTAGAAAGTTAAGGACATGGGACATGGATAAATTGAAAGAACCAGAGGTTGTTAAGGCTGTCAGAGGAGACTTGGCAACAATTGACGAAAAAAGGGGAAAGAAGTACAGTAGAAGAAGAATGAGTAGCTTTGAGAGATGAAATATGGAATGCAGCAGAGGATCAAATAGGTAAAAAGGCAGGGCCTAGTAGAAATCCTTGGATACCAAAGGAGATATAGAATTTAATTGATGAAAGGAGAAAATATAAACATGCAGGAAATGAAGCAAAAAGGAATAAAATGTCTAAAAAGTGAGATTGACAGGAAATCAAAACGGCTAAGTAGGAATGGCTAGAGGACAAATGTAGGGCCATACAAATAGGATATAACAATGGAAACAATCAATTTTTGACAGAATAATTTAATTTGATAAGTCAAAAATCTGCACACCAAGCGGCGGCAGCACACACATAAAAGAAGGTTGTAATTAGGCAGGCTAGTGGAGCCGTGCCTCCTTCCTCAGGCAGAAAGGTTGAAGGGACGGAAGAGGTGTGAAGGATAAGGGCTGGAGAGGTCTAGGAAATGGGGTAGATTTATGGAAAGACATCCAGAAGTGCAGTTCAGGGGAGACTTAGTGCATGGGATGAGAAGGAAAAAGTTTTATTCCTTTTTTACTTAAGACAGGTAAAGGAAAGGCAAACCTTTGTTTACAGCTTTCACAAATTTGGAAAAAGCTTTTGATATTGCCAACTGGAATACACTCTTTGAAATTATGAGGGCAGCAGGGGTAAAATACAAGGAGCAAAAGTTATTTACAACTTGTATGTAAACCAGACAGCAGTTATAAGAGTCAAGTGGCATACAAGAGCAGCAGTGGTTGAGAAATGAGCAAGACAGAATTGTAGCCTCATCCTGATATTATTCAAATTGTACATTGAATGAGCAATAAAGGAAACCAAAGAAAAATGTGGAGAAGGAATTAAAGGTCAGTGAGAAGAAATAAAAACTTTGAGGTTTGCTGATATTATAATTCTGTCATAGACTTCAAAGTAGTTAAAATAGCAGCTTAACAGAATGGACAGTGTCTTGAAACCAGGATATAAGAGGAACATCAACAAAAGCAAAACAAAGGTAATGGAATGAATGTAGTTGAATTAAAAATCAGGTGGTGATCAGGGAATCAGTTCAAGTAACAAGGCACTGAAAGTAGCAGACGTGTTTTGCTATTTGGGTAGTAAAATAACTGATGAAGGTGGAACCAGAGAGGATATAAAATGTAGGCTGGTAATAACAAGAACAAGACAAATTCATTAACATCAAATATAGATTATTGTTACGACATTTTCTCTGAGGGAGTGTAGCCTGGAGTGTGACCTTTAATGGAAGTGAGACGTGGACGATGAACAGTTCAGACAAGAAGAGAATAGAAGCTTATTAGAATGATGCTTCAGAAGAATGCTGAAGATTATATCAAATAATGGAAAGTCCACATTGGAGTACCAGTAATATAAAGCAAAGGACAGATTGCTACTCACTGTAAAGATGAGACATTGAGTTGCCGATAGGCACAACAAAAAGGCTGTTACTTATCGAACTTTCTGTCGAAGCCTTCTTCAGAAATGTAAACATGACACACTCACACAAGCAGGCACATCTCACCCACACATGACTGTAGTCTCTATCCACTCTGTTAGAAATGGCCAACTATACCCTCACCCACAATTAGTTCTCCTTTGAAGGCAACACCTACAAACAAATCCATGGTACAGCGATGGGAACCTGCAGCACACTATCATATTCCAACCTATTCATGGGCCATATAGAGTGATTCTTTCTAATCACCCAGGATATCAAACACCTGATATGGTCCAGGTTTATTGATGACATCTTCATGATCTGGACTGAGGGTGAGGCTGTTACTTATCGAACTTTCTGTCAAAGCCTTAAGGACCTCAACATCTCACCCACTGAGGGTGAAGACGCTCTGTCCACATTCCTCCGTAACCTCAACACCTCCCATATTCACTTACCCTAGTCTTTCTGAACCCCACCAACTATAATGTATCATTCAAGTGTATGATGCCTGATGTAAGCTGATGTTTAAAATCATGACATTCATCCTAACAAATGCTAAAAGATCTCAGATGATAAACAAAAACAAATAAGACTATTTTAAACTTTTCTTTTATAGAATATAAAATTTGCTTTGTCTTGAGCGTTAATGTTCCATGTCTAAGAATAATTATTCAGAGACTGTATGTATTATATTGTGGAGGCCTGTACATTAAAGATATATGTCATTAGGTACAGTCTTATGAATTCTATATTACAGTATTTGAGCTACTTTTGTGAGCAAAAGTGAAGTTGCCACACCAGAAGTCATTTCTGAATGATAAACAAAAGCAATTGTGTCACAGAAATGATAAAGACATCAACTGTAATATATTGCAGCTTTACTTACAGTAAGAATAGCGTTGCAAATGAAAGAAAATTAAGTTTGGTTTTTCTCAATAAACAATGCTGGGAAAGGAAGTTCATTATTTCAAATTGTAGGTGACACGGCCAGCAAAGAAGAGATACAACATCATGGCTGTAAAAAGATGTCGGAAGGATTCCTACTCATATCCACAGTAATAATAGCATTTTGTACTAAATATTGGCATTCTGATAAAATTTTCCTATTTAAGTGAACAATATTATTGAAAAACTGGATGATTTGATTTGATCTGATTTGATTTATTTCGTGTTCCATAGGTCCAACTGTGTTGGATACACAAGGACGTGGAACAAGTCAGTTTTTTACAAATACAATCTGATAATCTTATAGCATATACAGAAATTTGAGTACATAATTATATAAAAATTTATACAGTAAATTCTTTGGGCAGCAATACAGAAAAAGAAAATACATATTTTCTTAGAATCATTAAAACACTACAGAAAACAGATACGGAGCACACACAGATACAGAGCTCAAGTTAAATAAAATTCATAGTGGCATTATGTCAACTTGTATTATATAATATTAAAATATTACAATTTATTTGGTTAAAAATTCATCTAGACTGTAAAAAGCTTTTTCTAGCAGAAATATTTTTAGAGCTTTCTTAAACTCACTATTGTTATGAATCTTTGTCTTTGTTTTGGGGAGAAGAGCATTGAAGAGTTTTGCTCCAGTGTAGTGGACACCCTTTTGTGCCAAGCTCAAATTTCTGAGTTCACTGTGTATGTCATTCTTCCTCCGTGTGTTATGCTCATGATAATTACTGTTTGGTTGAAATATATCTATATTTTTACAAACAAAACACATGAGAGAAAAAATATATTGGCATGTAGTTGTGTATATTTTAAGATTACGAAAACTATTTCTACAAGAGTCTCTTGGGCGCAATCCACATATAATTCTTAAAGCTCGCTTCTGTGCAATGAACGCTTTCCTTGCTAATGGCTGGTTGCCCCAAAAATAATTCCGTACTCAATGAGACAATGAAAATAGCCATAATATGCCACTTTTGCAGCGTTAGGTTCAACACATGTAGTGACAACCCGTAAAGCATAGTTAGCAGAGCTAAGCCTCTTACAGAGATCAATAATATGTGAAGACCAGTTCATTTTCTTGTCAATGTGCACTCCAAGAAATTTTGTTGTTTCCATTCTAACTATTGGTTGATTACCACATGTCACACTTATCTATCTCTCTTTTTCTGTTTTTGTACAGAACTGAATAAAGCTGGTCTTACTGGAATTTAATGAGAGACCATTCACCTTGAACCAATTAACCATATCTGAGAGTATGTGATTAATGAGTTCCTCAAGATTGTTGTCTGTTCTACTGCTCATAAAAATTGTGGTATCATCAGCAAATACTGTAAATTTACACGGCAGGCTTGTACATGATGGTAGATCATTTATAAAAATCAGGAATAATAGTGGCCCAAGAATTGAGCCCTGGGGCACTCCACATGTAATGGAACTCCATTCAGAATCTGAGGAAGTGTCACATACTCCACCCGAGCTATTCAACACAACTTTATGTTTCCTGTCTTGGAGGTACGACTGTAGCCAATTGCCTGCAACACCGCTTATTCCTACTAATTTTGCTTTTTGCAAGAGAATCTGGTGATCAACACAGTCAAACGCTTTGGATAAATCACAGAAGACACCAAGTGCTAGCATTTTTTCATTAAGAGTTTCTAGGACTTCATTTGCAAGTGCGTAGACTGTGTCTTCTGTTGAACGGCCCTTTTGAAAGCCAACAAAATGAATGTACTGCCAGTTGATAATGAATCGCCAATGGAAATTGTGGCAACACAAGAAAGCACTGAACGTAGGACTGGTGATAACTGGATTTTAAACTCAGTACAAATAACAAACAATGGTTTGTTGAAATTAGATGATATAATGATAATTTATGATATGTGGATTGATGCCCACGAGCATGTTCTGGTTTTGTGATAATTTTTATCATAATGATTTATGTGAATCACATATCTCTCCTAGTCCACAAATAGTGGAACAGGAAATACCCACTGAAAAGAAACAACAGCAAAGAGTAGGAAATCGTGTCTTACTAATATCTGGGGGGAGGGGGGGGGGGGATAGTTTTTTCCTATAATACATTGAGCAGATGCATAAACAGTTTGAACAAATATCATTTAAGCAGTTTAAACCAATCGCAGGTAACTTTAAAACAGAATTTTCTAGTTTTGAGCAAAAGTTAGAACACAAGTTTAATGAAAAAGTTTCTGTGCTTGTGGATGAACAGAAGAAAAATACTCACTAGCTTGATGAGCTTACCCGAAAACAAAATATTTTACAGACAGCTTAGCAAAGGTGATATCCGTGGTGCAAGCTAGCACATCAGATTTACATACCATGGTGATTTCCTGGGTCAAGTACAGAAATTATCAGAGGATATGTAATTTCTGACATTAAAACAGAAATGTAACAGTAATTATGTACAAAAATTAAACAACTGTGCAGATGTTGGGTTATTTGACAGTGATAATACACTTGCAGAAAAGGTGACTGAGCAACATCACACTCACCTTGAGGAAATGGAAAGGATAGTTACTGAAAGGGAGGATACGATTATTATCAAACTTGATTACAATTTGAAGAATGCTATTCAACAAATATGTATGGGTTCAAGTGAACCATTTGGTGTTAATAACAAAAAGGCAAATGGTAAAACAGTAAATAAGCAGATCCACACTTTTTCACCTATTGTTATACACAATGCAAATGAAGGAGAATGTGAACAGTTACCAGTAACATATGTACAGCAAAGAAACTATCCATGTGTAACACAAGTAACTGTACTGTATACACATGGTAATACATCTTCCCTGTCGATGGTCTTGACTGATGGAAGGATATTAAAACATGATTGTTCCAGATATTTTCTGTGGGAACAAAGAAAGAATATTCCATAATATTCATTAGGCGTTTTTGAGATATTATACTGTGTTATACAGCAAAAGATTCGTTACATAGTAGGATATACACAAATGGACGCCTTGCTATGGGCTGTGGACATGCTGAGTATTATAAAACCTACAATCAATTTGAAAAGGCTTTTCTTTCTAAGTTTTAGTCACCAGGAGTACAAGAATGACTCAGATGAGAAGTTTTTGACCCAAAACCATTTAATAATAGACAAAACAGACAAAGCTAATATTTTGAAAACTATCTAAATAAACATGTTTTGAATTAATAGAGGGAAACATTCCACATGGGAAAAATATACCTAAAAACAAAGATGATGTGACTTACCAAACGAAAGTGCTGGCACGTCGATACACACACAAACATACACACACAATTCAAGCTTTCGCAACAAACTGTTGCCTCATCAGGAAAGAGGGAAGGAGAGGGAAAGACGAAAGGATGTGGGTTTTAAGGGAGAGGGTAAGGAGTCATTCCAATCCCGGGAGCGGAAAGACTTACCTTAGGGGGAAAAAGGATAGGTATACACTCGCACACACACTCATATCCATCCGCACATACACAGACACAAGCAGACATTTTTGAAGTAAACCTATGTTACATGTAGATGTTCTTATAATTTTAAAGGGTAGACTATTTGCACATATTAAGAAGAAGCTATTCACTATACCAGAAAATAATTTAGAATATTTTCGATCCATAGTTGATACCATTGACCTCATCCACATGGATACTCTGCAAATCACAGTTCAGTGTGTGGTGGAGGGTTTGTCGAACCATGTTTACCACAATACCCTGTTATTCCACTCTCGAACAGTGCAGAAAAAATGAACACCTATATCCTTCTGTGTGAGTTCTGATTTCCCTCATTTTATTATTTTATTATTGTGCAGGTTGGTGTCAAAAAAATATTTTCGCAATTGATGGAGAAAGTTGGTGATTGAAATTTTGTGGGAAGATCCCACCGCAGTGAAGAACATCTTTATTTTAATTATGTTGACCCCAAATCCTGCATCATGTCCATGACACTCTCTTCCCTATTTCTCGATAATACGAAATGTGCTGCCCCTCTTTGGACTTTCTTGACGTACTCCAAAAGAGAATGGAAAAGTGTAGTGTAGGCAGTCTCTGTAGTAGATTTATTGCACCTTCTAATTGTTCTGGCAATAAAATACAACCTTTGGCTCGCCTTCCCCAGAACATGATCTGTGTGTTCTTTCCACTTTAAGATGTTCATTTTTGTAATTCCTAGGTATTTGGTTGAAATTATGGCCTTTACTTTTGAATGGTTTGTTGTGTAACCAAAGTTTAATTAGATTCCTTTTAGCACTCATGTGGATGACCTCAAACTTTTTATTATTTAGGGTAAATTGCTAATTTTTGCCCCATACAGATATCTTTTGTAAGTCAATTTGATACATATATCTTTTTCTAACTCAATTTTCAATTTGTTTTGATCTTTACTGGTGGTACACGACTGCGTCGTCTGCAAACACTCTTACACTGCTGCTCAGATTGTCTTCTAAATCATTTATACAGATAAGGAACAGCAGAGGGCCTATAACACTATCTTCAGAAATGCCAGAAATCACTTCTGATTTGCTCAATGACTTTCTATCAGTTAGTATAAACTGTGACCTCTCTGACAGGAAATCACAGATCCAGTCGCTTAACTGAGATGACATTCCATAAGGACACAGTTGGATTACAAGTCACTTTTGAGGTATTGTGCCAAAAGCCTTCTGGAAATCTAGAAATACAGAATCAATTTGAAATCCCTTGTCGATAGCACTCAGCACATCGTGTGAATAAAGATCTAGTTATGTTTCACAAGAACAATGTTTTCTAAATCCTGGAAGTGTAATTTCCATGATCAAGAAAGGCACTGAATGTATTTTCCACTTTTTTTTACCGTTATAACTCTTCTAGATTTTGGATGTGTTCATAACAACATGTGACCTCCTGTCTGGAAGGTGCAAGTCCAATCTAAATTCTTGTTGTACTTGACCTTTCTTTTTTGTGCAGCCAGTAACATTAGATATCAGACATGATAGCTGTAATTGTGAAGCAAATCTAAATGCACAGAAAGGGGATGTAATAGATATAACCCTGATTTTCTCAACATGTAAGATAATTTTAATAATTGGAATAGACAAAACTGGAATGCTGCATCCTCTAGTGGGAATCTAAATGATGGCAATGGTTATCACAGAAATTAAAATGGTCATACAAACCCTGTGTCAAGTAATAACTTTAGACAAGAGGAATCATCTTGAGAGTATTGTAATGCCAGCACTGCAATAGCTGGCCCACCAGATCCTGGATTTAGGGGGATGCCTTCAGCAACTATTCTTTTTTTGAGGTACAATGAGGAAACCAACTTGAGAGAGGGATTATGTTCCAACAATACAAGAAAGAATGAAGAGGAAGTGGTACAAGCAATAATACATGCAAATGTAGGCACTATACCAGTGCAAATAAATCTGGGTACAAGTGCATCTGCAAACATTTTGTCTAAGAGTTTGTTTGACATGATAGCAAAGCACAAGCAGTACCCACTTTTCCTACACAAAACTGCAAAATATTAACAGCCACTGGAAATGAGACACAACATATCAAACTGCAAGAATGCTTTCTATTATCTTTGGAAATATTACAATCAAATGCAACTTTATTGCAATTGAGAAATTAGTAGTAAATTGTATTCAATGGATGGAGTTTTTCAGACAGTTTAATGCAAACCTTGATGTGGTTACTGGTAAATGCTGCTTGCAAGTTGATAAAGCAATTTTATCATTTAGCAATAAAGTAAATTTTCATCTTATGTATTCTGAAATACTTTTAATAAATGAGTAATGCAGTGAGGTTGTGTTGGATATTCTGGCACGATGTCATGTTATCAATGGAAAGGCTGGTGAGTGTGATTATTTAGGTGATACATGAAGAAAGTGGTTATTTAAATTACTCACACAGTAAGAACACGAGTTTCGATAAAAAACCAGGTATTATGAAAGATTACAGTTACAAAATGGGCATATATCCACATCAAACTTCATGTCATAATTCTTACCCAATCTCTTGTGCAAAGAAAGAGGCGGCGAATAAAGAAATAGAAAGAATGTTAAATTGTCAAGTAATAGCACCTTTGAATTCTGTGTATTGCAACCCTTTTGTTAGTTGTCAATAAGGAAAATAGTAATATTTGATTAGTACTTTATGCACATTCCATTAGCAAAATCATTGTTCCTGCAAGAACAAACCAGAAAATATTGCCAAACAACTCTTAAAATTTCATGGTGTTAAGTATTTAACGTCACTGGTTGTGCTCTCTTTGTACTGGCAGATATCATTGCATCTGGAAATAAGGAAATACCATGCATGTGCCTATTCTGGTCACAGTCACCATTTTTGTGTATTACCTTTTGGACTTGATGTTAGCCCAGGTGTCTTTTAGCCGCATTGGACAATGTATCAGGAGCAGCTCTGCGCAAGAGAATCACCCTGTATATCAATAGCATATTGATTGTAACGAGTTCATGGAGGGAACATTTACATTTGTTAGAGAAGGTACTTAATAAATTTCTTGAATATGGTGTTACAGTTAATTTAGAAAAGTCAAAATTCGGAAGAGAAAAAATAAAGTCTTTGGGCCATATAAGCTCACCCAGAAGTGTTTTTCCTATCCCAAAAAGATTGCAGCTGTCAAACGCTTGTCTACACTACAGAACAGAAAACAATTGAAGGCTTTTCTAGAAAAAACTTTGTTCTGTAGGAAGTTCATACCTAAACAATCATTAAATAGCATCCAGAAGATATTAAGGGAATAAAGCATGGTTATGGACTGAAGAATGCCAAAGAGAAGTCCAGACCATAAACTAAACTTTAATAAATGCTAATATTTTACACCATCCAGAAATGACACAAGATTTTTGCTTAAGCACGCATGCATTGTTTCAAGGATTTGGTGCATGTCTGTTCCAAATTCGAGAGATAGATGGAAAGAGCATGAGTTGTATAATTAGTTTTGCTAGCCAAACAATCACTGAGTGTCAAAGATCATATTTGATTACTGAATTCAAAGCATTCTCTGTAGTGTAGGCCTTTTAGAAGTTTGAACACTGTTGGTAGTGAAAGCACATGAAAGTTTGTTGTGACCACCAGGCTTCATCTCTTTTGCTGACTTGCAAGTTGTTACACAAGCAAATTGCTCATTGGTCCTTATTCTTACAGGAATTCAGTTTTGAAATCATATATATGTCTGCTTGTGTCTGTATGTGTGGATGGATATGTGCGTGTGTGCGAGTGTATACCTGTCCTTTTTTCCCCCTAAGGTAAGTCTTTCCGCTCCCGGGATTGGAATGACTCCTTACCCTCTCCCTTAAAACCCACTTCCTTTCGTCTTCCCCTCTCCTTCCCTCTTTCCTGATGAGGCAACAGTTTGTTGCGAAAGCTTGAATTTTGTGTGTATGTTTGTGTTTGTTTGTGTGTCTATCGACCTGCCAGCGCTTTTGTTCGGTAAGTCACCTCATCTTTGTTTTTATATATAATTTTTCCCACGTGGAATGTTTCCTTCCATTACATATATATATATATATATATATATATATATATATATATATATATATATATAATGGAAGGAAACATTCCACGTGGGAAAAATTATATATAAATTATATATAAAAACAAAGATGAGGTGACTTACCGAACAAAAGCGGTGGCAGGTCGATAGACACACAAACAAACACAAACATACACACAAAATTCAAGCTTTCGCAACAAACTGTTGCCTCATCAGGAAAGAGGGAAGGAGAGGGGAAGACGAAAGGAAGTGGGTTTTAAGGGAGAGGGTAAGGAGTCATTCCAATCCCGGGAGCGGAAAGACATATTATGTCTGCTTGTGTCTGTATGTGTGGATGGATATGTGCGTGTGTGCGTGTGTGCGAGTGTATACCTGTCCTTTTTTCCCCCTAAGGTAAGTCTTTCCGCTCCCGGGATTGGAATGACTCCTTACCCTCTCCCTTAAAACCCACTTCCTTTCGTCTTCCCCTCTCCTTCCCTCTTTCCTGATGAGGCAACAGTTTGTTGCGAAAGCTTGAATTTTGTGTGTATGTTTGTGTTTGTTTGTGTGTCTATCGACCTGCCAGCGCTTTTGTTCGGTAAGTCACCTCATCTTTGTATATATATATATATATATATATATATATATATATATATATATATGATTTCAAAACTGAATTCCTGTAAGAATAAGGACCAATGAGCAATTTGCTTGTGTGTGTGTGTGTGTGTGTGTGTGTGTGTGTGTGTGTGTGTGTGTGTGTCTATATATATATATATATATATATATATATATATATATCTAAAAAGAAAGATGATGAAACTTACCAAACAAAAGCGCTGGCAGGTCGATAGACACACAAACAAACACAAACATGTATGTTTGTGTGTATGTTTGTGTTTGTTTGTGTGTCTATCGACCTGCCATGTTTGTGTTTATGTTTGTGTGTATGTTTGTTTTTGTTTATGTTTATGTTTGTGTGTATGTTTGTGTATGTTTATGTTTTTGTGTGTATGTTTGTGTTTGTGTTTGTTTGTGTGTCTATCGACCTGCCAGCGCTTTTGTTTGGTAAGTTTCATCATCTTTCTTTTTAGATATATTTTTCCCACGTGGAATGTTTCCCTCTATATATATATATATATATATATATATATATATATATATATATATATATATATATATATATAAAGGGAACAAAATATTATAGCTGATGTACTTTCTAGACTCCCACAAGGATTAAATGAGTTTACAGAACTAAATGAACAGATGTCAGATCTTAGAGTCTTATTAATACAAGATGAAGATTATAGACCCTATTACCTAAAACTTTGTCAACAAATGGGCAATTTGCAAGAAAATTATCCTCGTCAGAGGATGGTAAAAGAGAAACTGAATAACAAAGAAGACAGAAATCTAGCTAAGTATGACACAATATACAAAGGCTTGCTATTTCATAAGTGAACGCCATAATCAAACTGTTGGTGTGTCAGTATACCTGAAGATTATGTAATTAATTTTATTAGATTTAAACACCACACATGTGGTCATTATGGAGTAATGAAATGTAGTGACAAAATTATCTCATATTGTTACTCTACAAATTTGTGCCGCAAGGTACAAAGAGTAATAAAAGTGTGTTTCACATGTCAGAAGGTCACAACACTCAAATCAGTCTTGACTGAATGAATTACGTCCTATTATTACAAAGAAACTACTACAATTAGTATCACTTCACACAACTGAACCATTTCGTCGAGGGAGGGGAGGTGTCAAATATTTCATTGGAATGTACAATGTCTCCATGAAGTGCATATGTATGTACGCTATGAGAACCATTTTAACTATTACAGTTATTAGGATGATAGTAGAGGTCTATTTCCAAGAATAGGTATACCTAAGGCCATTTAACTGACAATGCGTCACATTCTACAAACCCTAAATGGAAAACTTTTTCTTAAAAGGACAACAAGTAAAAGATATTTTATTTGCCCATTTTCATACAGAAGCAAATCCAGTTGAACCTATATTCAAAGAGGTTAAACACTTTACTAGCACTTATACCAAACTAGCAAACAAAATGTGTACAGCACATTGCTCCTTTTTAACACATAGTTAGTACACTGAAGAGCCAAAGAAACTGGTACACCTGCCTAATATCGTGTAGGGTCCCCATGAGCACACTGAAGTGTTGCAACACGATGTGGCATGGACTCGGGTAATGTCTGAAGTAGTGCTGGTGGGAATTGACAGCATGAATCCTGCATGGCTGTACATAAATCTGTAAGAGTATGAGGGGTGGAGATCTCCTTTGAACAACACATTGCTAGGCATTCCAGATGTGCTCAGAAATGTTCATGTCTGGGGAGATTGGTGGCGAGCGGAAGTGTTTAAACTCAGAAGAGTATTCCTGGAGCCAATCTGTAGCAATTCTGGACATTTGGGGTGTTGCATTGTACTGCTGGAATCGCCCAAGTCCATTGGAATGCACAGCAGACATGAATAAATGCAGGTGATCAGACAGGATGCTTACGTATGTGTCACCTGTCAGAATCGTATCTAGATGTATCAGGCATCTCATATCAGTCCAACTGCACATGCCCCATACCACTACAGAACGTCCACCAGCTTGAACATTCCCCTGCCTACATTCAGGGTCCATGGATTCATGAGATTGTCTCCTTACCCATACACGTCCATCCGCTCAATACAATTTGAAACAAGACTCGTCCGACCAGGCAACATGTTTCCAGTCATCAACAGTCCAATGTCGGTGTTGACAGGCCCAGACGAGGTGTAAAGCTTTGTGTCATGCAGTCATCAAGGGTTCATTAATGGGCCTTCAACTCTGAAAGCCCATATTGATGATGTTTCATTGAATGGTTCGCACACTGACACTTGTTGATGGCCCAGCATTGAATTCTGCAGCAATTTGCGGAACGGTTGCACTTCTGTCATATTGAACAATTCTCTTCAGTCATCATCGGTCTCATTCTTGCAAGATCTTTTCCCAGCCACAGCAATGTCAGAAATTTGATGCTATACCTGATTCCTGATGTTCATGGTCAACTTGTGAAATGGTCATACAGGAAAATCCCCACTTCATTGCTACCTAGGAGATGCTGTGTCCCATCGCTCGAGTGCTGACTATAACACCACATTCAAACTCGCTTAACTCTTGATAACCTGCCGTTGTAGCAGCAGTAATGAACTAACAACTGTGCCAGACAGTTTTTGTCGTATATAGGCATTGCCGACCGCAGCGTCATATTCTGCATTTTTGCATATCTCGGTATTTGAATACACATGCCTATTCCAGGGAAAAGTGAACTTAATGGGTGGTCAAAACGTTTGCTAGGTATACCAGTGCATGAATCTTCACTGAAAGAGAAAATAAGACAAGCTGCAACTATTCTGTGTGAACAAGCACAAAAAAGGAAAGCCAAGTATGACAAGAATTTAGACTGGACTTGCACCTTCCAGATACATGGTCAGGTGGTGTTCTGAAAACATCCAAAATCTAGAAGAGTTAAAATGGTTAACAATAAGTGGGAAATATATTCAGTACCTTGCTTGATAATGGAAATTCCACATACAGGAACCTATTTGCTAGCATAGGCAAAATCAGAAAGATCAAAGAACTGTATGCTCACAAAGAAATGAAGTTTGTTCAGTGAACGTACAGAATCATGAAGCCTGGGATTGAAAGTAGGGAATTGTAAATATGTAAATAGTTAGTAATAATTATGAGCATTGTCCTGAGGAAGACATGTGGATATAGATCCATTTTGCATCATCACTACTAGGGAACGTACTTAAAAGCTGTGAATGTAGTTTATAACTTTACTATGACCTTTGACTGTGCAGTGCAAGTGCTGAATAAGAGATACACATAGAGTAAACTACTATGTTATGGCACAATGGGAGTTAGGTGTATTTTATGAGAGGCAGTTGATGCATATAAATTGTATGGCATATTTCTAGGGTATGATTCAGCGGATAGCATTAAGTTTAACTACAAAATATATGAAAGTATATGCGTGTATACAGCTGTATACAACAACAATCTACAAATACATACAGCTGTGGACAACACAGTGAGCTACAATGCAACTGCATCTAAGCATACACAATATGTACATGAAGTCTAAGTTAACAACTACACTAAACCTAAGGTACATACTGTACCTAGAACCTTAATCTATTATATAATACAATTTTAAAAACGAGCTACTTCAAAGGAAAGGGTGTACTGTGTGGGGGAAAAATGGTATGAATTATGAAATATGTCAGAGAACAAGATGATGGTCAATGGACAACAGGCAAGAAGTACAAACTGAATTGAAATACTTGTAATCTGAAAGGATACACATATAAACATTATTTTATTGGCAGATTTTCTTTGCCTGGGAACCCTTTGTATGAATGAGTATGAACGTATGAACAGCTGGTTCACCTGAAGGAAACCAGAATCTAGCTAGTTAATTAAATAAATTTTGTTTGATAAAGATGATGAAAATGATGTTTTGCATGTTCCACTTTCTATGAAGTAAGTATATGATTAAGGTAGAGGAATCAGTTGTGGGACCCTCTTGCAGTGTAGTTGTAAGTATTTTGTGTGAAATTGTTTTATGAATGGGAAAATAACAATTAAGAAACGTTACTATTTCGGTATATTTACCTCTCTGTAGAAAAAGAAATGTGACTGCTATTAGAGGCAGAAAGAATATTTTACTTAGTCTTGAAGAAATACAAAATACCATTCCAGTTACTAATGTTCTCTAAACTTTCATACCTCCATGTATGTGCAAATGCAGGTATCCCCATGTACATTACTCTTATACAATGTTATGATGAGAAGCTATAAAGAGAAGTGAGTATACAAAGTTGTCTTAGCTACAATTGCTGAAAACAATGAACACATCAACGATTACATGAATTAGTGAACATTTGGTTGATAGACGAATCGATACCTAGAAGAGAAATAGTTAGTTGTACCAGGAAAATACATTTGCATATGAGAAATTTCCCCCATATGGATTAATAATAGTACTGCCACTCAACAGACAGATATATTGAAAAAAAAGGAAAAGAAAAGAAAAAAACATCAACAGCCTCATTATAGAAGCTCACTTTTGAAAGATGCAAGAAAGTACTTATGTCACACAGTATAGTGCTACACATGAGGACAGGTAATAACAAAATATACTATTGAATTGCCACATGAGTGTTGACAATCAGGTAAGCCCTGGTTGATGGTACAAAGTAAGTTCATGTTGAAATAGTTTTGTCTCTTTTGTATTCCATCTGATCTCTGTAGTATACAGTCTATACAGTCTCTTATACTGAACCCCATGAAAAGTTGTATACTCTGTAGTGAAATACAGTGGATTCAAATGAGTCTGCTAATTTGTCTGTGAAGGTACAGGATCCTGACTCATGGCACGCAGATGTGGCCATTGGGATAGGGAAACCTGCCCTTGCCTGCAAGGTAGAATTGTATTATTATTTTTATGTGTCTGTTCTTAAATGTAAACCTATATGTAATTGTGTTGAAAATAGTATTTTGATTGTAATTCTTGTACTGTATTGTAATGTACTCATGGGAAATTAATGTTCAAGAATCAAGAAAAGTGTGAGTGATCTAAAGCAATAAGCAAAGGCTGTGTCAAAAGGCACATAAGTAAATGCCATAGTGCTATGTAGAGTGAAATGGGACAGCTTGCAAAGATCTGGAAGAGGTTAGATCCTAGAAAATGAATTTAATGTGTGTACCAGAGAAGACATTTATTTATTTTTTGAAGGCCCAGATACCAAATTATATTATTAACAATGCCTTGAACAGTTTCAAGAATTTCAGTGATACCAGATTACAGCAATCTCAAAAGGCATCTTACACTTTGAATTATACAAGCACCTAAGAACTATAACACAATATGTAATTCAAAAAAGTGGAAAAGGATAAGTAACAAATAGGTAAGAACCCAACCAATGTAGATGGAAACTTAACAGTTAGTTCAGGCCAGGTAATTATAGATCATGAGAACAGTGGACAAAAGACCAACACATTTGAGTCGCAGTCAAGCAATGATGCCCTCTTCATTGAACTACTCATATAATGGACAGTAATGATTTAACAACAAATAATCTTCTCCTAGTGATTAAAAGGCTTAAAATTTCTCATGCGCATGCTTCAACAACCAGTCCTGTGCTGTGTCTTAATTTTCCAGTCAATAGCCTAAGAGAAAATAGTCTCTGAACTCTGTGTACGTGATCTTAACTAAAGAAAACGCCCCAGTGGGCTCACTTAATACAGTTAAAAGGAATCAATTCTTTCCCAAGAATACATTACACTCTCCCTCATTAATAATAATGATTTGTGCAGAACACACAGGGAACACATCTTCAATCACAGCCTGAATTCAAATTCACAAATGTAGCCAAGGGGAAAAAACCTGTCTTATCATAGGGGACTTGCACTGCAGGTTACTATCAGCTCTGCAGCATTGAATGCAATTGTCACCAGATAAGTCCTCATTTTTGCGCCGCTCTACCGTGCCGCTGTTGCTGCAGGTAATCAATTGCATGGGCAAGGAAAACTGCCTTCTGCTGCTGCCAACACCTTTATCAGCCAAGCTCTGAGACCTGGACATGCACTCTGGATCAGTAATCTCCCAGAAGGTATTAGTGACTCACAGCCACACCTCCCCACCAAGCTGTTGTCCGTTGAGGAACTGTTATTTGCTAGACGTAAGCACCGGATCTCTCTCAACCAACTTAGAGAGACCTTAGGTCAGCTCAGCAGGACACACGTGCACCACCTTATGCCAGAAGTTTTGAGACAGGCACCAAATAAGCTACGTAGTACTTCAATGTACGGAAGGTGCACACGGTTCAGTGTCATTAGAAAAAAAACTGCTGGTCCACGCTAAACGACACATGAATGCTCATTTTAAGGAATTTTCTGAGCACAGAAGACAATGAATAATAAAATAAAAATAAAAAAAACAGAGAACGATCTGGTTACTTACCAGACGGAATTCTGCAGCTGGTGTTCTGTGCTTGGTTACTCTTCAGCTTTCTAACTCCACACAAGCTGTCATACATCTTAGGATGGAATAGTTTCTCCTGATGCTGACAAGGCACCAACCCATTCAACAGATACTATCCATTCAGATTGATGAGGCAACCAACACTAAGAATGGAGAGACTACACTCAACAATGAGAGTTGAGAAAGCACCATGAACAACAATAATCCGAAAAGTGCTTTTGAGAATGAAGGTAAAGAGACTTGTAGCAGATAAACACTGGATTGAACACACTGTGAAAACTATAACAATGAAAATGATCAATTTTTGGAAATATAATGTAATTGGATAGATAAAAAATCTACTAGCCAAGCAGCTGCAGAAAACATACATAAAAGAAGGTTATAATTAGGCAAGCTTTCGGGGCCATTGGCTCCTTCTTCATGCAGAAGGGATGAAGAGGAAGGAAGAGGTGTGAAGAAAACAGACTGGAGAGGTCTAGGAAAAGCAGTACATCTTGGAAAAGTCACCAACAAGTGCAGGTTAGGGGAGACATACTGGACAGGATGAGAAGGAAAGAATGATTGTTAGGGACTGAGTGGGCAAGATTAGAAAACCTAAGAGCTTAAAGTTGGGAGACAGGTTAATATGCAAGAGAGAGATTACTGCTAAAGCATTGTGTATGAGGTAATAAAAGTAAAAAGCTATGTGCATTGTATGTAACAGAGGTGGGAGGGGGATGGCAAAAAATAGACAGGTAAGAAAATGAAAGATGTAGAAAACTAAAATGGAGTGAAGAAAGGAGTAGTTACTCTGAAGAATTGTTGAGCTGGAAGAAATTAATGTAGATTAAGACCATGTTGGTGGTAAGAACCAAGGACATGACATAGCGCTATTTCCCACCTGTGAAGTACTGAGAAACTGGTGTCTGGGGAAGAATCCAGATGGTGTGCGTGGTGAAACAGGCACCAAGATCATGACTGTTATGTTGTAGAGCATGCTCTGCAACAGGGTATTGTGTGTTGCCAGTATACACATTCCGCCTATGCCCATTCATCCTAATTGATAATATGGTAGTAGTCATGCGGATGTAAAAGGCCAAACAGTGTCTACATAACAGATGGCATATGACAAGTCGTTTCCTTGGTGGCTCTCCCTTTGATAGTACATATTTTGCCAGTTACAGTGCTGCTATAGGTGGTTGTAGGAGGGTGCATAGGGCAAGTCTTGCAATGGGGATGTTTACAGGGGTAGGAGCCATAGTGTAGGGAGATGGGTGCAGAAGGAGCATAGGGTCTGACAAGAATATTACAGAGATTGGGAGGTTGTTAAGAACTATTCTAGGTGTGGTGGGCAAAATCGCAGACAGAATGGACCTCATTTTAGGGCATGATTTTAGGACATCATGGCTTTGTCAAAGTAGCTGATTAATACATTCCAGACCAGGATAATACTGAATGACCAATGGTGTGCTTCTCTCAGTTGATACCTCCTCCCTCTGTACCAACATCCCCCGTGTACAAGGCCTGTCTGCTGCTGAACATTTCTTCAATCAGTGCCTACCTCATTCGAAACCTCTGACATCCTTTGTACTTACCTTAATCAACTTTATACTTACCAACAACTACTGCACCTTTGACGGGCAGAAATGCGAACACACCAGGAATACGGCCATGGGAACCAAGATGGCTCCTTCCTATGCCATCGCTTTTGTGGGTCACTTGGAGGGGGCTTTCCTGGAATACATAGGTCTTCAGTTTCTGGCTTGGTTTAGATACATTGATGATATCTTTACCATGTGGATTCATTGCAATGCTGACCTGTTAAAACTCTGGAATCTCTGAATACCTTCTCCCAATTAAATTTCACATGGGTGTATTCCAAATCCCATGCCACTTTCCTTGGTGTTGATCTTGTTCTCACAGAAGGCTAGCTAGACACTTCTGTCCACATTAAACATACTAAAATGCAGTACTTACATTTTGAAAGTCGCTATCCTTTCCATTTCCCCCCTCCCCCATGCAGACTCTTTACAGCAATATACCATGATTCTGACCTCTGCTTTCACCGGACGTAAGTACCCCAACAGTCTAGTTCAATAGCAGATTTTCCACACCATCCAGTGGTGGTACTGCTGTTCCTTCAAAAAAACAACTTCAGAGCACACGCCTGGTCCCCATTATTATCCTGGTCTGTAATGTATTAATTGGCTACTTCAACAAGGCCATGACTTCCTAAAATCATGCCCTGAAATGAGATCCATTCTGCCTGAGATTTTGCCCACCGCACCTGGAATAGCTTTTTGTCACCCTCCCAATCTCTGCAATATTGTTGTCAGACTCTACTCTCCTTCTGCATCCATCTCCCTACTCTGTCGCTCCTACTCCTGTGATAGTCCTCGCTGCAAAATTGGCCCTATACACTGTCCTACAACCACCTACACCAGCCCTGTAACTGAAAATATGTATACTATCAAACAGAGTATCACCTGTGAAACGACACGTCACATACCAGCTGTTATATAAACACTGTTTGGCCTTTTACATTGTCATGACTACCACCAAATTATCAGTTAGGATGAATGGGCATAGGTAGAGGGTGTGTACTGGTAACAAACTTATCCAGTTGCATAGCATGCTCTACAACATGACAATTGTGACCTCGGTGCCCGTTTCACAACACCCACCATTCGGATTCTTCCCACAGACACCAGTTCTCGGAACTCCACAGGTGGGAACTAATGCTGTAACATATCCTTTGTCCTTGCCACCCACCTAGCCTTAATCTACGTTAATTTCTTCCATCTCAACAATTCTTCACAGTAACTACTCCTTTCTTCACTCTATTTTAGTTTTCTACATCTTTCATTTTCTTGCCTGTCTATTTTTTGCCTCCTCCCACCTCTGTTACATACAATGCTCTTAGCTTTTCACTCTTATTAACTTGTACATGATGTTTTAGCAGTTATCTCTGTCTTGCATATTTTCCTCTCAGGTTTTTAAATCTCATCCAGTGCAGGCCCCAGAAATCAGTCTTTCCTGTTCATCCTGTCTGATAAGTCTCCCTTGACTCGTGGTTCTGGGTGACTTTTCCGAAATCTACTCATTTTCCTAGACCTCTTCACTCCTTTTCCTTCACCCATCTTCCATACCTTCAACCCATCTGCGTGAAGAAGAAGCCACTGGCACCGAAAGCTCGCCTCACCGTACCCTTCTTTTATGTGTGTGTTCTGCCACTGCTTGGTGAGTAGATTGTTTTATCTATCCGCTGTGCAAACTGTATCATGTGAGTATTTAAACTTAGAAGCAGGATCTTACATCCGGACTTACTATTGTATTTCCTATATTTTTCTTTCACTTTGTTTCTAGTATGTAAGTTAGGTTACATGAAATAATTGAACAGACCTGTACCTTAAAAGAAATGGGCCATAGTAATGATTTTCCTATCCCTGGACCAAATGATAAAGGAAAATTTTAGATGTAAGTAAAATTTTAAAATATGTAAAAGAATCTCATAAAATTAACTGTTCAAAATCTCTGTGAAGCATACATACAGAACAGGCATAGCTTCTGTTTAAGATAGTCCATTAGAAAGCTAATATTTCTTATAGCAGACAGGGTGATGAACATAATGTATTGTGTTAAGTGTGTGACACCTGACATATGCTGATGTTTAAAATTAGGAAATTCATCCTAACAAATGATAGAAGATCCCAAATTTGCTGTGCCTTGTGCATTAACAATTCATCTCTAAGAATAATTATTGAGAGGCAATATATATTTAATTGTAGAGGCTTATAATTTAGAGACATATTACTATTGTTGTTGTTGTGGTCTTCAGTCCTGAGACTGGTTTGATGCAGCTCTCCATGCTACTCTATCCTGTGCAAGCTTTTTCATCTCCCAGTACCTACTGCAACCTACATCCTTCTGAATCTGCTTAGTGCATTCATCTCTTGGTCTCCCCCTACGATTTTTACCCTCCACGCTGCCCTCCAATGCTAAATTGGTGATCCCTTGATGCCTCAGAACATGTCCTACCAACCGATCCCTTCTTCTGGTCAAGTTGTGCCACAAACTTCTCTTCTCCCCAATCCTATTCAATACTTCCTCATTAGTTATGTGATCTACCCATCTAATCTTCAGCATTCTTCTGTAGCACCACATTTCGAAAGCTTCTATTCTCTTCTTGTCCAAACTATTTATCGTCCATGTTTCACTTCCATACATGGCTACACTCCATACGAATACTTTCAGAAATGACTTCCTGACACTTAAATCAATACTGGATGTTAACAAATTTCTCTTCTTCAGAAACGCTTTCATTGCCATTGCCAGCCTACATTTTATATCCTCTCTACTTCGACCATCATCAGTTATTTTGCTCCCCAAATAGCAAAACTCCTTTACTACTTTGAGTGCCTCATTTCCTAATCTAATTCCCTCAGCATCACCCGACTTAATTAGACAACATTCCATTATCCTTATTTTGCTTTTGTTGATGTTCATCTTATATCCTCCTTTCAAGACACTGTCCATTCCGTTCAACTGCTCTTCCAAGTCCTTTGCTGTCTCTGACAGAATTACAATGTCATCGGCGAACCTCAAAGTTTTTATTTCTTCTCCTTGAATTTTAATACCTACTCTGAATTTTTCTTTTGTTTCCTTTACTGCTTGCTAAATATACAGATTGAACAACATCGGGGACAGGCTACAACCCTGTCTTACTCCCTTCCCAACCACTGCTTCCCTTTCATGTCCCTCGACTCTTATAACTGCCATCTGGTTTCTGTACAAATTGTAAATAGCCTTTCGCTCCCTGTATTTTACCCCTGCCACCTTTAGAATTTGAAAGAGAGTATTCCAGTCAACATTGTCAAAAGCTTTCTCTAAGTCTACAAATGCTAGAAACGTAGGTTTGCCTTTCCTTAATCTTTCTTCCAAGATAAGTCGTAAGGTCAGTATTGCCTCACGTGTTCCAGTGTTTCTACGGAATCCAAACTGATCTTCCCCGAGGTTGGCTTCTACTAGTTTTTCCATTCGTCTGTAAAGAATTCGTGTTAGTATTTTGCAGCTGTGACTTATTAAGCTGATAGTTCGGTAATTTTCACATCAGTCAACACCTGCTTTCTTTGGGATTGGAATTATTATATTCTTCTTGAAGTCTGAGGGTATTTTGCCTGTTTCATACATCTTGCTCACCAGATGGTAGAGTTTTGTCAGGACTGGCTCTCCCACGGCTGTCAGTAGTTCCAATGGAATATTGTCTACTCCGGGGGCCTTGTTTCGACTCAGGTCTTTCAGTGCTCTGTCAGACTCTTCACGCAGTATCGTATCTCCCATTTCATCTTCATCTACATCCTCTTCCATTTCCATAATATTGTCCTCAAGTACATCGCCCTTGTATAGACCCTCTATATACTCCTTCCACCTTTCTGCTTTCCCTTCTTTGCTTAGAACTGGGTTTCCATCTGAGCTCTTGATATTCATACAAGTTGTTCTCTTATCTCCAAAGGTCTCTTTAATTTTCCTGTAGGCGGTATCTATCTTACCCCTAGTGAGATAGGCCTCTACATCCTTACATTTGTCCTCTAGCCATCCCTGCTTAGCCATTTTGCACTTCCTGTCGATCACATTTTTGAGACGTACATATTACTAGATAAAAAAAAAAGTCATGTGACTAGGGCCTCCCGTTGGGTAGGCCATTTGCTGGGTGCAAGTCTTTTGATTTGATGCCACTTAGGCAACTTGTGTGTTATTGGGGATGAAATGATGATGATTAGTACAACACAACACCCAGTCCTGAGTGGAGAAAATCTCCGAACGAGCCAGGAATTGAACCCGGGCCCATAGGATTGACATTCTGTTGCACAGACCTCTCGGCTACCGGGAGCGGACATATTTTTAGGTGAAGCCTTATGAATTTTATGTTACAATGTTTGAGCTATTTTCGTGAGCAGAAGTGAAGTTGCTACACCAAAAGTCATTTTTCAATGATAAAACAAAAGTGACTGTATTATGGAAATGGTAAAGTGTCAGCTGTAAAGTATTGCAACGTATTTATTGCAAGAATACAGTTGCAAATGAAAGAGAATTAAGTCTGGTCCTCCTCATTAAGCAGTGCTGAAAAGGAAAGTTCGTTATTTATAATTCTAAGTGACATGGTCAAGAAACAAGAGACACTACATCATGGCCATAAAGATGTCAGAAAAATTTTCCTTGCGTGTGAACGTAAAATCACTGAATAAGATCTTGGTAAGGGAATACAAGAAATAGCTTTAATGAAATATGTGGGTTCCAAAATTGACTCAGAAATTAATTATGATTTTTGTAATACACTTACTTGGATGTTGACCTCTGCTTCAAGGATAGCTACATCAGTACCTCTGTCCACATCAGACCTACCAACCACCAACAACACCTCAACATCGACAGCTGTCACACATTCCATACCAAGAATTCCCTTCTGTACAGCCCACTCACCCATGGTCATTGCATCTGTAGTGATGAAGAGACTTATATAAATATGCCAAGGGTCTCAGTGAGGCCTTCATAGACTGTAATTACCCACCCAATGGAAACATGTATCCTGTGTACTGTCTCTCCAGTCAGCTACCACATTCCCACCATCTGGCCACAAAGGAGCACTCCTTTCATGACTCAATGCCACCCAGTACTGGAGCAGCTGTATCACATTCTCTTCCAGGGTGCCTTGAAATCAGGGTGCCCTGAAATGAGGAATAACCTACCCTCTACATTTCCCACTTATTCTCTAGTAAAATTCCACTGCCATTCAACCTACTCAATATCCTCGTCTGTTCCTACACCATCCCTGCTCCAAACCCCTTGCCTCATGGCTCATATCCTTGCAATAGACCTAGGTACAGGACCTGTCCCATACAGCTAACCACCACCACCACCTACTCCAGTCCTGTAACAGGCATCTCCTATCCCATCAGAGCTAGGGCTTCCCTTGATAGCAGCCATATAATCTACAAATCTAGCTGCAACCACTGTGCTGCTTTCTACAGGAACAAGCTGTCTGTGCACATGAACAGCCACCGCCAAACTGTGGCCGAGAGACAACTGGACCACCCAGTTTCTGAACATGCTGCCCAATACAATGTGCTTTACTTTAATGACTGCTTCACAGCCTGCACCATCTGGATTCTTTCTACAAACACCATATTTCTAACTGCACGTGGGAACTCTCCCTACAGCATGCCCTTCATTCCCATAACTGGGAGGGGGGGGGGGGGGGGGGGTTGCTAGTACCTGCCCTCCACCTACCAGCTCCTTACCTGTTCCCAATCCAGCACTACAATGCCTTCTGTTCTGTTAGTGCAGCCACTAATCTTTTCCTCTTCTCTACTTTTTTCCTTCACCCCTCTTCCTTTTCTGCTTCTCTAAAAGCCCCTGTCCTGTACCGACCACTGTCCTGCACACTCTAACACACAGCACAACACCAGTCCACACCCCTATCCTCCTATACTTCCCTCTCCCCATCCCAGGTTACTGCTCACCTCAGACACAGTTGCAGTTGAGCCAAAGTGGGAGGAGACAATGGTCATGTGTACATGAGTCATACTTTTGTGAGCATGTGTGCCTCTTTTATTTCTCATGTAGGCCTTTTGGCTGAACACTTAAATGTATAACAGACTCTCGAGTGCCTATCTGCAACTCAACACCTCCTCAATTTGATGAGCAGAAATCTATACTTTTCATAATATTACAATGAAAATGTTGACAAAATAATTTAATTGGATGGATAAAAGAAATCTACTCTCCAAGCAGCGATAGGACACACACATCAAAGAAGCTTGTAATTAAACGTTGTGGGTGGCTTTTCCGAAATCTACCCCTTTTTGTAGATCTCTCCAGTCCTTTTACTTCGCCTCTCTTCCTTCCCCTTCAATCCTTCTGCCTGAAGAAGAAGCCACTAGCTTCAAAAGCCTGCCTAATTACAACCATCTTTTTTGTGTATGTTCTGCCGCTGCTTGGTGAGTAGACTTTCAAAATAATTATTCATTTTCCAACACTCAGAATCTCATTAGTGAAGTTGAAGACTTAACATTGTTATCAAAATACCAAGCTGGTGTCATTTGGTATTAAAAACCTTTGCACAAACTTATGTGGCAAACAGCTATAGATACAGTAGAAAATAATTTTACATCTTCGCAAGAGAGAAATTTCTGATGAACAGATTACTGACTTCTTGATTTAATTCAAACTGTATACAAATATATTTTGAGTTCAATGAACAATTGTATCAGCAATCCTATGGTCTTGCAATGGGTAATCCATTAGTGGTTGTTGTTGCATAAATACCCATAAACTCCAGAGAAGAAAAATTTTTGTCTAGGTATTCTTTCATATTCCAGATATGTAGATGACATTTTGATTATATACAGAGAGCCTAGTAATAGCATTAATCATCTCTTCAGAATCTTTAATGAACTTCAGGAAAACATTACTTTCACATATGAGTTTGAAAACGAATAACATCAGATAAATTATTTGGTTCTAACATTAATAATAGTTGATAATAAATTTTCTTTCAGTATCTTTTGCAAAAAGCAAAAGAAAAAAATCTGCACTGCTCAAATAGTACCGTCCTGTGCAACACACCCTTATTCCCACAAAAAAGCCTTTTTCCATTCTACCATCCACTCCTTTATCTAATGAAAGACTCAGTGCTGACATTAATATGATTAAAACTATTGCAGTCAATAATGGATACAAACCAACCATAATGGATAATATTTTCAGAAAAAAAAATGGAAACAAACGTATGGCATTGTTGGCCGGGAGGCCCCATGTGTGGAAGTTCGGCCACTGAGTGCAAGTCTTAGTCCGGTCAACGCCACATTGGGTGAATTGCGTGCTGGTGATGAGGATGAAATGATGATGAGGATAGCACAACATCCAGTCCACGAGCGGAGAAAATTTCCAACCTGGCCGGGAATCGAACACGGACCTACTTGCCTGAGAGGCAAGCACGTTACCACCCAGCTAAGCAGGCAGACGTATTTTCAGAAATAAAACCAATAACAGAATCCCCACTCTTGACACTTCTAATAACAAATTTAATCAAAAGAAAAAATGTTGACACCAGTTTTAGGATTCAGCATCTCCTCCGAAACAAGTACAGTTGAAAACAAGCATTTTCTACTAACAGTAGTCCAAAAAATAATCTTATTCATAATCTGAAACCGGTGCATTCCCCCCTTTAAGAGCTCAGGTGTCTATAAAATTAGCTGTGATACATATCCAGTCTATTAAACAGGACAGGCAGGATGAGCAACTGATGTCAGATTTGTTCAAAAGATGTCTGCATTTTGTAAGGAATTTGATTTCACAAATTACTCATGATGTGCGTAACAAGTATTTAAATGATTGATTTCTACTGTATCTCATGCTATTGTTATGAATTACAATGGAATAAATGAGTAAAGCAGCAGTGAGAATAGAGATAAACCAATTTTATGATCCTCCTCTCAGTACCCAGTTTTGAAATGTTGCAGCTGAACTATTGGCATTTTGTGCAGTAGTTTTGAAACAGTTCATGTTAGTCTTCACCAGAAATACAGATCATATGTTGTAATGGTGTCATGTAGGAGCATAATCAGGTAGTAGTTTCTTTTTTGTTCTAATAATACATAATGGCAGCCTTGTTGTAGTTTGCAAGGAAATGAAATATGAGGGGACCTTTGATTGGCATGCTCAGCCAGCTGGATTTCGAAACCCAAGTACTATACATATCACTGTCTACAAATTCTCTCAAGTAATCACATATTCTTTTTCTTTCATGTTTACATAATATATACTTGAAGTAAGAAAAAGGCAGTAGATTAGAGATAATAAACTGTGTAGAACATATGAAATAATACTGTTTCGGCCAGTGGTATATTTATTTGTATTTGACCACAGTTTGGTGGTAGCCACTTTTGCAGCTGACCAGCTTTTAGCTGTCATGCTCATGTAAGTAAAATGACACACAGTGGTTGCAGCTAAGCTGGTAGACCATGTGGTAGTTTTCACAGGTGGTCCTGCCTTTGATGGGATAGGAGATGCCTATGACTGGACTGCAGTGGAGTGGTACTGGAAGTGTATATCTGACAGGTCTTGCGCCTAGGTCTATTACAAGGCAGTGAGCCATGCGACAAGGAACTGGGAGCAGGAGTGGCATAAAGACAGCCGAGAATGTTGCATAGATTGGTTGGGTGGCAGAACACCACTGTTGGATGGCTGAGGAGGATATTTTTTATTTCAGGGCACAAGGGGTAGTTAAACTCTGGTGAAGAACATGACTCAGTTGTTCAGTGGGTATGTGGGGAATGAAAGGTGTCAGGGAATGCAAGGTTGAGGAGGGCTGTTTCTGGACAAGGTGGGGAGTGTAGCTTCAGACTGCAAAAGTCTTAGTAAGACTCTTGACATATTTGGAGAGGGGCTATTCATCACTAGAGATGTGGTGACAGTGAGTGGTTAGGCTTCTGGCATTGTCAGCGTGGAGGTGTTGTTCATGGTTGGTAGGTTTTATGCGGATGGAGGTAGTTGTGTGCACATCTGAGGAGGATCAGGTGAAAAAAAATGGGGAAGGGCAGCATAATTTGATTCAAATCATGATGGTGTCAATCAGTGAATCTGCACCTTATGAGAGGTTAATATTATGTGCGGCTAGGTAGGATTTCTCTAGATAGTCCACAAATAGGTTTGCTTAGGATGGTGTCATGCAAGTGCCCATTGCCGTATCATGGGTTTATTTATAGTTGATCCTTGTATGATTATCAACAACACTGTTTCAGTGTCAACTTTACCCTTACATGCCACTGCCTCTTTAAGGAAGCACTGCTGATTCGCAGAATTCCCATTATTCTAGGAGTGCAGCAGTTAAGTGGAGCACAGGGATTCACTCTAACGTTAGCAAGGAAAGTGATAAGATGAAACGGAGGAGCTAGAGACCAGGTATGTGCGTCATAGGGACAATGGCTACCTCTGTGAGATAAATAGAAAGTGCTTGTTAGTATGAAAGAACTAGGGCAGGCAGGAATGTAAGTGTGATATTATTTGCTTGAATAATAAAAAGGTGGTGCTTCAGTGACTGATGACCTCAGAAGTTAAGTCGCATAGTGCTCAGAGCCATTTTTGGTGCTTCAGTATACAGTCATTACCTTAGCCACCCTTTCACATTAATGATAATAAACTAAAGATTTTTGTTCAGGAGGTGGAAAGGAGTGAAAAGGCATATGCCACTAAGTAAACAGTCGGGCCTAATTAGGTACGCACACATTCCTTGGGAGTAAGATCCCCCTTTTAGCTGTGATATTGAACTTTAGTCTGAATGCATAACATAAAACAAATGGCTTTTCCTTGGAAGAAGGAAAAGGCAGTATTAAAACGATTGGGGGAGGGGTTAGACATTGTTCTGTATGCTTTCTTTGTGTCATATCTCAGTAAATCTTGTTTGGAGCTGCTGTAGCCATTTTCTATGGCTGTTTGTTTTATTATTTACATTTCTTTTTGAATGTAACTCCCAAGGGTGATAGTTGGAGTATTGCATTAAGAGTTACAGTGGAAAAAAGATCCTCTTGGAGTGCAGAAAAGGTAAAAATGTTCCTCTTTAAAAGACTCTGACAGAAAAGTGGGAAGACAGCAGCCTCAATCCTCATTCTACCTTCCCCATCAAAAGTTTTGGCATGTAAACATATTCATGCTCTTTTAACACAGAACATTCTACATCCATTTACACAGTCTCTCTTTGTAGTTAAGCTTTCAAATGCAGCATCTTCTTCTTACTGCCACATAGTTTCTGTCCCCCCATCTCCTTTTCCTCTCATTGATTTACAGCATATCTCATTGCCACTGTTTACTCTCTCACATACACTGCCTCCTTTTGTCTCTCTTTCCCACTGCCACTGTTTCCCCCATGCCTTAGCAGCTCACAAAACCTGTGGGTCCAATTATCTTTTCCTGTACATCCACATGTTCAAAGTTTTGGTCCAAAATGGGCCCTCCGCTGTACCGACATTTTAAAATTCGCTTGTCTGTGTGGGGTCCAAGCCCCTCCCCCTCCCCCCCATGTCTCTGCATTGTCACCACTCATCTCTACATTTCATTTTTACTCCCTCCTCTCCCTTTTGCTCCCACTGCTATTGTCTTCATTCATCCATCTCTCTTTCTCTTTCACAGCCACTGCCGCTCCCCCACCTTCACAGTCTCCTCTCTCTTTTACTGTCTCTGGCTCTCTGCTAATATCTTTAAGCACAAACTAGTGCAAATATGTTTGCAAGCAAAGATTTTTGGTGAGGAAGATACAACGAGTATTGAGGCAGCTGATTCCCCCCTTTTCTGTCAGAGTCTTTTAAAGAGGAAAATATTTGCCTGTTTTGTGCTCCAATAGGACCATGTTTCCTCTGGTTTCCTTCTTTTCCCTGATGCAGCAGAGTATATTTCTTATATAAAATGAATTCTATGTGTCAGTAAAGTTTGGACAGTTAATTTATATACTTCTATACGTATATATATTGTGTGTCTGCAAAGTCTTTCCTCATGTCTGTTCTGCCACGTGTTCTGTGGATGTGCAGTGGGAAGGTAGATGTAGTAGTGTTGTATTTACATTGTAGCTGTTGTGTTATTGTCCAGTTCTTATATAAGGTTAGTGTAGTGGGAATGCTTAGTATTGCAGGCAGAGCGTTTTTAGTGGAAGATATTTTCCGTGCAGAGGAAAATTTATTTTCCATGCAGAGGAAAGTTTACGGAGATTTGAGATGTCCACATTGTGACACTGTACATCTATACATGATTTAATTGGCAAATTCCAGACAACAGTTTTAGTTCATGATGCACCATGAACTGGTAGGCCAACAATTTTAACAGAACGAATGCTTAACAACATTTCAGACATCATGTTGCAGAGTTCAACAAAATCAGTGAGGAGATTATTGCAAGAGGCTAAAGTCTCTTGTTTGACAGCACATAAGGCCATAACCAAAGAACTGGGGATGTACCCATGTAAAATTACAACTGTATTGTAAGGACCATGGAAAATGAATAGTGTATTGTGAATGATTTCCATGATTTGTTAACTGACATGGAGTTGGTATTTAGATCGAACCTTTTCCACTGACAAGGCTTGGTTTCATGTATATGGCTACATTAATTCCCAAAATTTACAAATTTGGTCATTAGAAAATCTACATGCCTTAAGAGAAACACCATTGCACACAAAGAAAATTGAAGTGTGAGTTGCCATAATGGGAGCGCAAATTATATGGCCAAGCTTTTTTGATACTACCATAACTTCCAATGTCTATTATTCCCAGATAATTTATCCATTTATTGCGCTGCTGAATGAAAATGAGATCAGCCAGTCATTTTTCCAACTTTTTCAACATTGCTGCTCATATGGCACATTAGTTCCTACAACTTTCAGATGAAATCTTTGGAGACCCACCAGATCCGACTCCACCCAACTATTTCCTTTGTGTTGGAGCTAAAACAAGTGTATTAAAGTAATACAAGGATGACAGTGAACTCAGGACAATGATGATAGATTATCATCTGCATTCAGTTACATGTGAAACAATTTGCAAATAAATGTAAACATTTTGTTTGCAGATGACACTGTCATTTAATGCCTAATAAAGTCATCAGAAGATCAGAACAAATTGCAAAATGATTCTCCCAACACAAATGCAGCCACTAACAGTGAATCCAGCAACATGAATGTGCTGTCACCTTACAGTGCCCCATTAGGTGAGACATGTGGAGCTTGCCACTGCAGAGAGATTTTGTGCACATACACTTATTAGAAATATTATATTGGATTTTCAGTCTTTTCAGTTTTACATAATTTTTGGCTGTCTTTTAAGTCATTTTCATGCCTGTAAGGACCTTTTTGGCCAATTTTTTTCTCACTGCAGTACCACTATGGGTGTATATGTATAAGTGTGAAGTGCGGATTATACAGAGACATATGTCAGAGTTTTTTGGTAAAAAAATGCTGGCTAAAAACATAGTTTGGTGGTCTCAGGACCCTTGTGCTAATAATAGAACTCTTACCATGTGTTCACTATGTCAATTAAAACTACATGTATGCCTCAGACTGGATATTACATGTTTTATTTGCATAAGTATTATCACTTTGGATCTCAGTAATGGATTATGATATTGTAAAAAGTTTCAAAGATTCTGTAGATCATTAACTTAAGAAGATATGGTAAAAAGTTTGACAATTTGCCAAAGATGGAAATTACAGATGTTTCCATCCTTGCAATTGGCATGTTTCATATCCAAAAATCATGGTCTTTGCTGGGCTGAAGGATGTGTGCAATATTTAAATTTTTAACCTGTTCTGTAAGATAGCTACTGTCATTCTTCTGACAGGTATACAATTGGTCTCTAGATCAAGGTCTATCCAAAACACTTGACCCCTTATCTATGCACTCAATAGAAAACTCTGTGAAAAATTGCATTTTCATGTGCAGCTTATTGGAACATAGTGATATGTGCACTGTCATGCATAGACCAATACAGGAGTGCTCTCATTTTGTGGACTGTGAGATGAAAAAACGTATTGTAGGTAGTAGTGATTGTTGTGATAAGTTTCCAATAACTTGGATATTGGTATTTGTTATTCTAAGACCAGGTGCAAGAAATTTATGCTGTCATCTACTCGGTTCTCTACTGTGAACCTTGTATTTTCAAGGGAGCTGTGGAGCAGTTAGTTTAACTCACTGATATGGTCTTTTCTATTACTGATTAAAAGGATATAATTTATACATCTATAATAGAAAATAATGTTATTGATGTTATGGTGCTCAGAATCCAGAATCTTTTCTTCTAAATTGTTTATAAAAATTTTAGCTAGCAACCTGTTTTGATCCATTTGACAGACTATTTGTTTGCTTGCATAAATTATTGTAGAATTTAACAATAGTTGTGTGAAAGTGTGAATTCTAAAAGGTCCATTAGTTCTGTAATATGAGTAACAGCTGCCTACAATATTAGATACAGTCATGTACATTTACGGAACAAGGTCCCCACTGCCAAACTACAGTAAAGAACTTCAGGGTGCCTCAGGAACAGCATGATCTCTTCTGTTGAGGCCAGAAGACCACATCCACAAGCACCTGTCCCTCCCAGGCTATATGGACTGCTTAAAATTCAGAAGAACAGCATACCAATTAATCAGTTGTAAGTAATACTGGGGTGCCAACATACAACTTGGCAAAACATCTGGCAATGTGTTTGAGATTTTTAGTAAGAGAATATGAGCACTATGTCTGTAACCTGGAAGACTTCGTTCATGGACTGAATTACTTGCAACTCACACCATCTTATATGCTCATGGCTTTTGATGTGGTCAAGTGCCATTGCTCAATGGTGAGAAGCTGGAAGGATAATAAAGTCACTTGTCACTTATTGTAGCTAATGTTTTTATGAAAGATATTGGAGAAAGAGCACTGTAGTTGGTGGATGTAAAACCTGGCCCCAGGGCACCATATCACATATAACATCTAATTTCTCTTTTTTAAAACATTAAATTTATATAAAGAAGGCAGACTATTGCTACTGGATATGTTGGTGCAGAGAAAGAGGATTGGCAACTTGGGCTGGACTGCGTTCCATAAACCAACATACACAGAGTTACTGTGGCAGACCAGCAGCTGTCACCACCCGTTGTAACAAAGAGGCATACTTCATCCAATAAACTGTGCCACTTCAGTACTGTATTCCTGCAAAATGGACATTCCAAATGGGAGATTTGCTGCACCCTCCACAGATGCATGTTAGACAACCTAAAGAGTTAGAAGAAAGTGAAGACACAGAGGAGTGGTCATTTTGTCATACTTCAGTGCTAGTCCTTTGAGAAAGGAAAATTAACCAAGAAACAAAATTAAATGAGTCTTCCCTCCACCAACAGAACTCAAAAGTTCGTCTAGGTCCAGTGAAGGACAGTCTCAATTTGAGAAGGTCCAGTGTTTATAAAGAAGTGGTGGAAATTCATACCACTCAAATCTTGTGAAATGCACACCACAGCATGGGACCCATTGCTGTCAGTATTAAAGTGGCATTGATCACTATGGGAAAGCATTGGACACTAAGGGAAAGCATTGGTCATATAAGGGGTTACACTTACATTGTCAGAAGACAATGGTGATGATGGTCACGTGTCAGCATGGACACATATTCCATCATGTGGCTTGTGACAGAGAGCACCGAGGCAGCTGTCAGCAGCACACAGCAGGAACAACAGCCTCTGCTCATGTACCGAAGTCTCCGTTTTGTCATCTGATAGGTGGCTTAGCCATCCTTCCCACTACCAATCAGGAAACCTTCACTGTTGGCCACCAAATTTTACACCTTTGTGTTTCCTACATAGCATGTCATAAATAGGCTTCAGTGACAGTTCAGCCATGGGTATGTGTGTTGTCCTTAGAGTAAGTTAGATTAAATAATGTGTAGGCTTAGGGACCCATGACCTCAGCAGTTTGGTCTCATAAGACCTTACCACAAATTTCCAATTTTCACAGTTCAGCAGTGTGTTTGCCGCACCTGAAAATGTCAGTCAGGTGTCCCAAAACAATATTGTGGGTATTTCACTACAACATCTGACATCACCCCTGTGAACCATTTATACAACTAGTCCATGAGGAGAGCCTCAAACAATACATTTATATTGATATTTCTTTCCATTTTTGAAACCGCTTACATACTTTGTGACTTGTACTAAAACAATTTTTTTTGTGCCATTTCTGTGATATTATCTATGCTACTAAACTGGGTGATTCAAGAGGAACTTCACATAATTTATGAGATGATTTTACATGTGACAAATTGAAAAATCTTATGAATGTGTGTCCAATTCTCCATCATTACAGAACTGTAGTGTGTTGAACACATCCATGAATGAGTACAAAGACAAGTCTGAATATTACTACCGAAATGTTGTGTAGGTGTTGTGGTGGACAGAATAATGGTGGGACAGATGACTGATCCATCCTACAAGAAGTGTTCAAAAAGTTCCCCACCCATCTCAGTGCACTTGCAAATGCGTTGGAGGGTATGTTGTGTTAGACATTGAACACCATCTTGGCAGACTTTAATGTGGGCAACAGCATTGATGATGTGAGCAACAAGTTCTTCACATGTATTCATCTGTGTAGTGTACACATCCACATAAACAGAAGTCTAATGGGATTAGGTTAGGTGATCTTGCAGGCTATTTAATGCGTCCATCATGGCCAATCCAACATGTAGGAAATGTGTTATTCAGATACTGAGATACTTGTCTAGTACAGTGAATCACTGATCCATTCGCATTGCAGCTTCATTTCCTGTCGTCCCCTAATTTCACATCCTCCAAAATGGCAGGTAGGTCTCCTGTCAGGAAATGTGTGTATGCTGCAGCTCTTATGCTATTTGGCAGGAACACAGACCACACCAGACGTTCACTGAGAACCTAACTTAGAATTTTGTTCCCTAGTGTCATGTGGATTCTCCATCGGCCATCTATGAGAACTGCAGGTGTTCATGATAGCATTATGAGTAAACATAGCCTCATCTATAAATAAAGTGTATTGCACGACATCTCTATGTACAGCCAACCATTCACAAAATTGTTGTCTGCATACTGACTCACCTGGATGCAGGTGTACAGACTGCAAATGGAATGGATAGAAGCCTTCAGAATATAATATATGCCACACATGCAGTTGTGGAATATCGAGATGACAGTTAGTACTTAAATTAATGTCTTCCTTTTCCTCAAATAACTGGATGGCCTCATGTTCTGATGTTATATGTATGCTGGACAGTGTTCAGGATTCAAATAACATATGAAAAACTCTGGGAAATACAATGGGACAGGGGGTTTGTCAATCAGGGAAAACATCTCTGGTACTCTGTCAGAGCTGCACAGGCACTACTATTACAGTATCCATACACAAACCACATGTCTGCGTATATTGCGTGGGTGAATGTGTGCGGCATGTTGGTATTCACATGCACTGGGACTTGCAATACCCGAGCACAACATGCACATAGCTTCAGGACTTTTCACCAAGTCAACACAATTCAGCACTAAGTACACAACAGCTGTTACCTTTGTGTGACATCACAGTGGTACCATCTGTTGGAGAACCCCCACACCTCTTTTGGGATGGATTGATCATCCGTCCCACTATCATTTGGTCAACCATAGTGCCTACACATGATTTCAGTAAGTAATATTCACATTTGTCATCATATTCATTCATGGATGTGTGTAGTCTTCAACCTGCTCCAGTTCTGTAACAATCAAAAATCAGACACATGTTTGTGTGACTTTTTTGGTTTATTTTCACATGTAGAGTCAACTCACAAATTATGTGACATTCGTCCTGAATCTCTCTGTATAAAGACAAGTGGTCATTTAAAATTGTTATCTAAAATCTCAAAACTTACTCGACAGCTGTATTTCAGATTTTTACACAATACTCAAATGAACATTCAAGTGGTCATCCAATATACTCAATATGTAACTATATATATAATATATAAAGGAAAGTTCTGTTACCAAAAATCTCAAAAAGTTTTTGACTGATTTATTTCAAATTTTTACACTATACTTAATGAACATTTGGACAGACATACAGTACATTTATTTAAAATATATAAAGGAGAAACATTGTTACTAAAAATCTCAATAAGTTGTTGACCAATTTGCTTCAAATTTTTGCACGATAGGAAATATATGGGAAATATATTTTTCGTACATAAACATATATATGTAACATGTAAAGGGTAAACATTCTTATCAAAAATCTTGAATAGTTACATAACTCTTACATAAAGCTTTTACATGATACCCTAATGAACATTTGGACAGACATAGGCTATATATTTTTCCACTGTATATAACACAGGCTGGCACGCTAAGAACTGGCTCTGAGTACAGTCTGTTCGCCAAGTACACATAACTAGTTGTACACTATGAGCAGATACAAAAAGTAGATAAATGTATAATAATTGGATAATAAAGAAATATGCTAATGCAAAGTGGATTGACCTTGTCTTTTGCATTAAATGACATTAGGTGCTGAAAATGACCTTCTTGTGCTTTGCTGCACTTTTGCGAAAACCCTAACATGTTAATGTACACTTGGCACAACTGTGGCACATGAGTTCTCAAAATTTCATTGTAAATATTATCCTTCAAGTTTTCTAATGTTACTGGGTTACTTGCGTATAATTTTCTCTTTAGAGTGCTCCACAGATGAAAGGCAGAAATGGCTTTGTCTGATGAATGCAGCAGCCACAATCCTTTGTTGACAGTCCTTTCTTCTATGAATCTTTCATGAAGTCATGCAATCAACTCATGTTAAGTGTGGCAGGTCTCCCCAACCTGCTGAAAGACAGCATACCTACTCCCACAGGAAGTCAACCATGTGTAAAATTCCTCAAAGATTCTCATACACACAGCAGGTTTCATTATTGTTTCAAAGAATATGAGACCCACGATCTGACTTGCTGTCACGGCACACCACAAATTGTTTTTTTCTCTGTGGCGAGGTTCCTCATTCATTATTCATATGGGAATTTTTTGTTGACCAGTATCTGGTGTTCTGGGAGCTCACGTGTCCTGTCAGACTGAACTATGCTTCCTCACTCATGAAAGACAGCAGCAGAGCCAACATTCCACTCTCAATTATTTGTCATAGCCACATATAGTAATACACACATTTTGCTTATCTTCCTCATTGAGTTCTTGGACACATGTAATTTTCTAGGGCTTCATCCCTATATGGTGTAAAACACATTGACAAGACCTACGGGAAACATTCACTTGTTGCACCATTTTACGTGCTGTTCGTGCTTGAATATCTGCAATCATAGCAGGTGTACAAATACACAGAGCTTGCATTTGCAAGTGACCCTGTATTATATCACTTCATCACTAAATCCTGTATACTGCACTCTCTTGGTATGGAAGCACCAGAAACTGGTAGACACATGCACCTCCACTATTCTGATTCTTTCTTGAAGAGGATACATCTCACTGGTAATCTGCTTAACCAAGTCGCAATGGTTTCTGTACTGACACTACAGAACAGATACAATATCTTCAAAATAATAGATAAGAGTTGCCAGGTGACAATGAGCAATCTGCTACTCTGAGCCGGTTTTTCATGTGCCACCCTTTGTGTGTGATATATATATATATATATATATAAAAACAAAGATGAGGTGACTTACCGAACAAAAACGCTGGCAGGTCGATAGACACACAAACAAACACAAACATACACACAAAATTCAAGCTTTCGCAACAAATTGTTGCCTCATCAGGAAAGAGGGAAGGAGAGGGGAAGACGAAAGGAAGTGGGTTTTAAAGGAGAGGGTAAGGAGTCATTCCAATCCCGGGAGCGGAAAGACTTACCTTAGGGGGAAAAAAGGACAGGTATACACTCGCACACACGCACATATCCATCCACACATACAGACACAAGCAGACATATTTAAAGACAAAGAGTTTGGGCAGAGATGTCAGTCGAGGCAGAAGTGTAGAGGCAAAGAAGTTGTTGAAAGACAGGTGAGGTATGAGTGGCGGCAACTTGAAATTAGCGGAGATTGAGGCCTGGCGGATGACGAGAAGAGAGGATGTACTGAAGGGCAAGTTCCCATCTCCGGAGTTCGGATAGGTTGGTGTTGGTGGGAAGTATCCAGATAACCCGGACGGTGTAACACTGTGCCAAGATGTGCTGGCCGTGCACCAAGGCATGTTTAGCCACAGGGTGATCCTCATTACCAACAAACACTGTCTGCCTGTGTCCATTCATGCGAATGGACAGTTTGTTGCTGGTCATTCCCACATAGAATGCGTCACAGTGTAGGCAGGTCAGTTGGTAAATCACGTGGGTGCTTTCACACGTGGCTCTGCCTTTGATCGTGTACACCTTCCGGGTTACAGGACTGGAGTAGGTGGTGGTGGGAGGGTGCATGGGACAGGTTTTGCATCGGGGGCGGTTACAAGGATAGGAGCCAGAGGGTAGGGAAGGTGGTTTGGGGATTTCATAGGGATGAACTAACAGGTTACGAAGGTTAGGTGGACGGCGGAATGACACTCTTGGCGGAGTGGGGAGGATTTCATGAAGGATGGATCTCATTTCAGGGCAGGATTTGAGGAAGTCGTATCCCTGCTGGAGAGCCACATTCAGAGTCTGGTCCAGTCCCGGAAAGTATCCTGTCACAAGTGGGGCACTTTTGTGGTTCTTCTGTGGGGGATTCTGGGTTTGAGGGGACGAGGAAGTGGCTCTGGTTATTTGCTTCTGTACCAGGTCGGGAGGGTAGTTGCGGGATGCGAAAGCTGTTTTCAGGTTGTTGGTGTAATGATTCAGGGATTCAGGACTGGAGCAGATTCGTTTGCCACGAAGACCTAGGCTGTAGGGAAGGGACCGTTTGATGTGGAATGGGTGGCAGCTGTCATAATGGAGGTACTGTTGCTTGTTGGTGGGTTTGATGTGGACGGACGTGTGAAGTTGGCCATTGGACAGGTGGAGGTCAACGTCAAGGAAAGTGGCATGGGATTTGGAGTAGGACCAGGTGAAACTGATGGAACCAAAGGAGTTGAGGTTGGAGAGGAAATTCTGGAGTTCTTCTTCACTGTGAGTCCAGATCATGAAGATGTCATCAATAAATCTGTACCAAACTTTGGGTTGGCAGACTTGGGTAACCAAGAAGGCTTCCTCTAAGCGACCCATGAATAGGTTGGCGTACGAGGGGGCCATCCTGGTACCCATGGCTGTTCCCTTTAATTGTTGGTATGTCTGGCCTTCAAAAGTGAAGAAGTTGTGGGTCAGGATGAAGCTGGCTAAGGTGATGAGGAAAGAGGTTTTAGGTAGGGTGGCAGGTGATCGGCGTGAAAGGAAATGCTCCATCGCAGCGAGGCCCTGGACATGCGGAATATTTGTGTATAAGGACGTGGCATCAATGGTTACAAGGATGGTTTCCGGGGGTAACAGATTGGGTAAGGATTCCAGGCGTTCAAGGAAGTGGTTGGTGTCCTTGATGAAGGATGGGAGACTGCATGTAATGGGTTGAAGGTGTTGATCTACGTAGGCAGAGATACGTTCTGTGGGGGCTTGGTAACCAGCTACAATGGGGCGGCCGGGATGATTGGGTTTGTGGATTTTAGGAAGAAGGTAGAAGGTAGGGGTGCGGGGTGTCGGTGGGGTCAGGAGGTTGATGGAGTCAGGTGAAAGGTTTTGCAGGGGGCCTAAGGTTCTGAGGATTCCTTGAAGCTCCGCCTGGACATCGGGAATGGGGTTACCTTGGCAAACTTTGTATGTGGTGTTGTCTGAAAGCTGACGCAGTCCCTCAGCCACATACTCCCGACGATCAAGTACCACGGTCGTGGAACCCTTGTCCGCCGGAAGAATGACGATGGATCGGTCAGCCTTCAGATCACGGATAGCCTGGGCTTCAGCAGTGGTGATGTTGGGTGTAGGATTAAGGTTTTTTAAGAAGGATTGAGATGCAAGGCTGGAAGTCAGAAATTCCTGGAAGGTTTGGAGAGGGTGATTTTGAGGAAGAGGAGGTGGGTCCCGCTGTGACGGAGGACGGAACTGTTCCAGGCAGGGTTCAATTTGGATGGTGTCTTGAGGAGTCGGATCATCAGGAGTAGGATTAGGATCATTTTTCTTCGTGGCAAAGTGATACTTCCAGCAGAGAGTACGAGTGTAGGACAGTAAATCTTTGACGAGGGCTGTTTGGTTGAATCTGGGAGTGGGGCTGAAGGTGAGGCCTTTGGATAGGACAGAGGTTTCGGATTGGGAGAGAGGTTTGGAGGAAAGGTTAACTACTGAATTAGGGTGTTGTAGTTCCAGATTGTGTTGATCGGAATTTTGAGGTTTTGGAGGGAGTGGAGCTGGAAGTGGGAGATTGAGTAGATGGGAGAGACTGGGTTTGTGTGCAATGAGAGGAGGTTGAGGTTTGCTGGAAAGGTTGTGAAGGGTGAGTGAGTTGCCTTTCCGGAGGTGGGAAACCAGGAGATTGGATAGTTTTTTGAGGTGGAGGGTGGCATGCTGTTCTAATTTACGGTTGGCCTGTAGGAGGATGCTCTGGACAGCCGGTGTGGATGTGGGAGAGGAAAGATTAAGGACTTTTATTAAGGATAGGAGTTGACGGGTGTGTTCATTGGCTGAGTTGATGTGTAGGTGAAGGATTAGGTGGGTGAGGGCAATGGATTGTTCAGTTTGGAACTGGTATAGGGACTGATGGAAGGAAGGGTTGCAGCCAGAGATGGGAACTTTAAGTGTGAGGCCTTTGGGGGTGATGCCAAATGTCAGACAAGCCTGAGAAAATAGAATATGGGAGTGTAATCTGGCTAGGGCGAAGGCATGTTTGCGGAGGGAATGTAAATAAAACTTAATGGGGTCATTGTGGGGGTGTTGTGAGGGTGACATGGTATTAGAAGGTGGAAAGTATTAACATGAGGTGAAATGAAAATGAAAATAAAAATATATGGGGAGAGATAAAGGTGAAACGGAAAGAAACAGGAGATCTGGAATGAAAAAAGGCGAAAAGGTGTTGGTTACAGCTGGGCTATGTTGGACTTGGGTTGGTAGACAACGATGTGTATAAAGGTTAGGTGGTTGTGTTGCCGCCAAAACACGTTAAAGGACGCAGAAATTCGGGAAAATTTCGAAAAAACTGCGTGTGGTATATTAAAAGGAGTGGTATTGTGGTGGCAGATTATGAAAATGAGACTAACAATTGTCTGACGAAGAAATAATCGCGTTAAAACCTGTGGGAAGCGGCTAAAAATGATCAGTGGTGTGGGAAAAACGGAAATGGAAATAAAGCGAAAGTTATTAGAACTGGCCGAAATGGTTGTTTAAAAGGTGAAAGGAGCTGTTTGTGAACTAGAAACGGTGGATATTATAGCGGCGGTAGTGCTGAAAGCGGCAAAAAATTTTTTTGGTTATGGTTTGGAAGTGGGTTACGCATTATTGAGTATATATATAGGCGGGATAAAATAGTATAGCAGATTACGGTAAAAAGGAGAAGGTGAATACAAAGTGAAACTACTGGCAAAAACAGAAAGAGGAAAATAAGACGACAGAAAAGATTTCGAAATGCAACAGTGACAATAACAAACGTAATTGTTGGATTCAAATTAATGATATCAATATAATGGAAGGAAACATTCCACGTGGGAAAAATTATATATAAAAACAAAGATGAGGTGACTTACCGAACAAAAACGCTGGCAGGTCGATAGACACACAAACAAACACAAACATACACACAAAATTCAAGCTTTCGCAACAAATTGTTGCCTCATCAGGAAAGAGGGAAGGAGAGGGGAAGACGAAAGGAAGTGGGTTTTAAAGGAGAGGGTAAGGAGTCATTCCAATCCCGGGAGCGGAAAGACTTACCTTAGGGGGAAAAAAGGACAGGTATACACTCGCACACACGCACATATCCATCCACACATACAGACACAAGCAGACATATTTAAAGACAAAGAGTTTGGGCAGAGATGTCAGTCGAGGCAGAAGTGTAGAGGCAAAGAAGTTGTTGAAAGACAGGTGAGGTATGAGTGGCGGCAACTTGAAATTAGCGGAGATTGAGGCCTGGCGGATGACGAGAAGAGAGGATGTACTGAAGGGCAAGTTCCCATCTCCGGAGTTCGGATAGGTTGGTGTTGGTGGGAAGTATCCAGATAACCCGGACGGTGTAACACTGTGCCAAGATGTGCTGGCCGTGCACCAAGGCATGTTTAGCCACAGGGTGATCCTCATTACCAACAAACACTGTCTGCCTGTGTCCATTCATGCGAATGGACAGTTTGTTGCTGGTCATTCCCACATAGAATGCGTCACAGTGTAGGCAGGTCAGTTGGTAAATCACGTGGGTGCTTTCACACGTGGCTCTGCCTTTGATCGTGTACACCTTCCGGGTTACAGGACTGGAGTAGGTGGTGGTGGGAGGGTGCATGGGACAGGTTTTGCATCGGGGGCGGTTACAAGGATAGGAGCCAGAGGGTAGGGAAGGTGGTTTGGGGATTTCATAGGGATGAACTAACAGGTTACGAAGGTTAGGTGGACGGCGGAATGACACTCTTGGCGGAGTGGGGAGGATTTCATGAAGGATGGATCTCATTTCAGGGCAGGATTTGAGGAAGTCGTATCCCTGCTGGAGAGCCACATTCAGAGTCTGGTCCAGTCCCGGAAAGTATCCTGTCACAAGTGGGGCACTTTTGTGGTTCTTCTGTGGGGGATTCTGGGTTTGAGGGGACGAGGAAGTGGCTCTGGTTATTTGCTTCTGTACCAGGTCGGGAGGGTAGTTGCGGGATGCGAAAGCTGTTTTCAGGTTGTTGGTGTAATGATTCAGGGATTCAGGACTGGAGCAGATTCGTTTGCCACGAAGACCTAGGCTGTAGGGAAGGGACCGTTTGATGTGGAATGGGTGGCAGCTGTCATAATGGAGGTACTGTTGCTTGTTGGTGGGTTTGATGTGGACGGACGTGTGAAGTTGGCCATTGGACAGGTGGAGGTCAACGTCAAGGAAAGTGGCATGGGATTTGGAGTAGGACCAGGTGAAACTGATGGAACCAAAGGAGTTGAGGTTGGAGAGGAAATTCTGGAGTTCTTCTTCACTGTGAGTCCAGATCATGAAGATGTCATCAATAAATCTGTACCAAACTTTGGGTTGGCAGACTTGGGTAACCAAGAAGGCTTCCTCTAAGCGACCCATGAATAGGTTGGCGTACGAGGGGGCCATCCTGGTACCCATGGCTGTTCCCTTTAATTGTTGGTATGTCTGGCCTTCAAAAGTGAAGAAGTTGTGGGTCAGGATGAAGCTGGCTAAGGTGATGAGGAAAGAGGTTTTAGGTAGGGTGGCAGGTGATCGGCGTGAAAGGAAATGCTCCATCGCAGCGAGGCCCTGGACATGCGGAATATTTGTGTATAAGGACGTGGCATCAATGGTTACAAGGATGGTTTCCGGGGGTAACAGATTGGGTAAGGATTCCAGGCGTTCAAGGAAGTGGTTGGTGTCCTTGATGAAGGATGGGAGACTGCATGTAATGGGTTGAAGGTGTTGATCTACGTAGGCAGAGATACGTTCTGTGGGGGCTTGGTAACCAGCTACAATGGGGCGGCCGGGATGATTGGGTTTGTGGATTTTAGGAAGAAGGTAGAAGGTAGGGGTGCGGGGTGTCGGTGGGGTCAGGAGGTTGATGGAGTCAGGTGAAAGGTTTTGCAGGGGGCCTAAGGTTCTGAGGATTCCTTGAAGCTCCGCCTGGACATCGGGAATGGGGTTGGCTGACCGATCCATCGTCATTCTTCCGGCGGACAAGGGTTCCACGACCGTGGTACTTGATCGTCGGGAGTATGTGGCTGAGGGACTGCGTCAGCTTTCAGACAACACCACATACAAACAGTACCTCCATTATGACAGCTGCCACCCATTCCACATCAAACGGTCCCTTCCCTACAGCCTAGGTCTTCGTGGCAAACGAATCTGCTCCAGTCCTGAATCCCTGAATCATTACACCAACAACCTGAAAACAGCTTTCGCATCCCGCAACTACCCTCCCGACCTGGTACAGAAGCAAATAACCAGAGCCACTTCCTCGTCCCCTCAAACCCAGAATCCCCCACAGAAGAACCACAAAAGTGCCCCACTTGTGACAGGATACTTTCCGGGACTGGACCAGACTCTGAATGTGGCTCTCCAGCAGGGATACGACTTCCTCAAATCCTGCCCTGAAATGAGATCCATCCTTCATGAAATCCTCCCCACTCCGCCAAGAGTGTCATTCCGCCGTCCACCTAACCTTCGTAACCTGTTAGTTCATCCCTATGAAATCCCCAAACCACCTTCCCTACCCTCTGGCTCCTATCCTTGTAACCGCCCCCGATGCAAAACCTGTCCCATGCACCCTCCCACCACCACCTACTCCAGTCCTGTAACCCGGAAGGTGTACACGATCAAAGGCAGAGCCACGTGTGAAAGCACCCACGTGATTTACCAACTGACCTGCCTACACTGTGACGCATTCTATGTGGGAATGACCAGCAACAAACTGTCCATTCGCATGAATGGACACAGGCAGACAGTGTTTGTTGGTAATGAGGATCACCCTGTGGCTAAACATGCCTTGGTGCACGGCCAGCACATCTTGGCACAGTGTTACACCGTCCGGGTTATCTGGATACTTCCCACCAACACCAACCTATCCGAACTCCGGAGATGGGAACTTGCCCTTCAGTACATCCTCTCTTCTCGTCATCCGCCAGGCCTCAATCTCCGCTAATTTCAAGTTGCCGCCACTCATACCTCACCTGTCTTTCAACAACTTCTTTGCCTCTACACTTCTGCCTCGACTGACATCTCTGCCCAAACTCTTTGTCTTTAAATATGTCTGCTTGTGTCTGTATGTGTGGATGGATATGTGCGTGTGTGCGAGTGTATACCTGTCCTTTTTTCCCCCTAAGGTAAGTCTTTCCGCTCCCGGGATTGGAATGACTCCTTACCCTCTCCTTTAAAACCCACTTCCTTTCGTCTTCCCCTCTCCTTCCCTCTTTCCTGATGAGGCAACAATTTGTTGCGAAAGCTTGAATTTTGTGTGTATGTTTGTGTTTGTTTGTGTGTCTATCGACCTGCCAGCGTTTTTGTTCGGTAAGTCACCTCATCTTTGTTTTTATATATAATTTTTCCCACGTGGAATGTTTCCTTCCATTATATTGATATCATTAATTTGAATCCAACAATTACGTTTGTTATTGTCACTGTTGCATTTCGAAATCTTTTCTGTCGTCTTATTTTCCTCTTTCTGTTTTTGCCAGTAGTTTCACTTTGTATTCACCTTCTCCTTTTTACCGTAATCTGCTATACTATTTTATCCCGCCTATATATATACTCAATAATGCGTAACCCACTTCCAAACCATAACCAAAAAAATTTTTTGCCGCTTTCAGCACTACCGCCGCTATAATATCCACCGTTTCTAGTTCACAAACAGCTCCTTTCACCTTTTAAACAACCATTTCGGCCAGTTCTAATAACTTTCGCTTTATTTCCATTTCCGTTTTTCCCACACCACTGATCATTTTTAGCCGCTTCCCACAGGTTTTAACGCGATTATTTCTTCGTCAGACAATTGTTAGTCTCATTTTCATAATCTGCCACCACAATACCACTCCTTTTAATATACCACACGCAGTTTTTTCGAAATTTTCCCGAATTTCTGCGTCCTTTAACGTGTTTTGGCGGCAACACAACCACCTAACCTTTATACACATCGTTGTCTACCAACCCAAGTCCAACATAGCCCAGCTGTAACCAACACCTTTTCGCCTTTTTTCATTCCAGATCTCCTGTTTCTTTCCGTTTCACCTTTATCTCTCCCCATATATTTTTATTTTCATTTTCATTTCACCTCATGTTAATACTTTCCACCTTCTAATACCATGTCACCCTCACAACACCCCCACAATGACCCCATTAAGTTTTATTTACATTCCCTCCGCAAACATGCCTTCGCCCTAGCCAGATTACACTCCCATATTCTATTTTCTCAGGCTTGTCTGACATTTGGCATCACCCCCAAAGGCCTCACACTTAAAGTTCCCATCTCTGGCTGCAACCCTTCCTTCCATCAGTCCCTATACCAGTTCCAAACTGAACAATCCATTGCCCTCACCCACCTAATCCTTCACCTACACATCAACTCAGCCAATGAACACACCCGTCAACTCCTATCCTTAATAAAAGTCCTTAATCTTTCCTCTCCCACATCCACACCGGCTGTCCAGAGCATCCTCCTACAGGCCAACCGTAAATTAGAACAGCATGCCACCCTCCACCTCAAAAAACTATCCAATCTCCTGGTTTCCCACCTCCGGAAAGGCAACTCACTCACCCTTCACAACCTTTCCAGCAAACCTCAACCTCCTCTCATTGCACACAAACCCAGTCTCTCCCATCTACTCAATCTCCCACTTCCAGCTCCACTCCCTCCAAAACCTCAAAATTCCGATCAACACAATCTGGAACTACAACACCCTAATTCAGTAGTTAACCTTTCCTCCAAACCTCTCTCCCAATCCGAAACCTCTGTCCTATCCAAAGGCCTCACCTTCAGCCCCACTCCCAGATTCAACCAAACAGCCCTCGTCAAAGATTTACTGTCCTACACTCGTACTCTCTGCTGGAAGTATCACTTTGCCACGAAGAAAAATGATCCTAATCCTACTCCTGATGATCCGACTCCTCAAGACACCATCCAAATTGAACCCTGCCTGGAACAGTTCCGTCCTCCGTCACAGCGGGACCCACCTCCTCTTCCTCAAAATCACCCTCTCCAAACCTTCCAGGAATTTCTGACTTCCAGCCTTGCATCTCAATCCTTCTTAAAAAACCTTAATCCTACACCCAACATCACCACTGCTGAAGCCCAGGCTATCCGTGATCTGAAGGCTGACCGATCCATCGTCATTCTTCCGGCGGACAAGGGTTCCACGACCGTGGTACTTGATCGTCGGGAGTATGTGGCTGAGGGACTGCGTCAGCTTTCAGACAACACCACATACAAAGTTTGCCAAGGTAACCCCATTCCCGATGTCCAGGCGGAGCTTCAAGGAATCCTCAGAACCTTAGGCCCCCTGCAAAACCTTTCACCTGACTCCATCAACCTCCTGACCCCACCGACACCCCGCACCCCTACCTTCTACCTTCTTCCTAAAATCCACAAACCCAATCATCCCGGCCGCCCCATTGTAGCTGGTTACCAAGCCCCCACAGAACGTATCTCTGCCTACGTAGATCAACACCTTCAACCCATTACATGCAGTCTCCCATCCTTCATCAAGGACACCAACCACTTCCTTGAACGCCTGGAATCCTTACCCAATCTGTTACCCCCGGAAACCATCCTTGTAACCATTGATGCCACGTCCTTATACACAAATATTCCGCATGTCCAGGGCCTCGCTGCGATGGAGCATTTCCTTTCACGCCGATCACCTGCCACCCTACCTAAAACCTCTTTCCTCATCACCTTAGCCAGCTTCATCCTGACCCACAACTTCTTCACTTTTGAAGGCCAGACATACCAACAATTAAAGGGAACAGCCATGGGTACCAGGATGGCCCCCTCGTACGCCAACCTATTCATGGGTCGCTTAGAGGAAGCCTTCTTGGTTACCCAAGTCTGCCAACCCAAAGTTTGGTACAGATTTATTGATGACATCTTCATGATCTGGACTCACAGTGAAGAAGAACTCCAGAATTTCCTCTCCAACCTCAACTCCTTTGGTTCCATCAGTTTCACCTGGTCCTACTCCAAATCCCATGCCACTTTCCTTGACGTTGACCTCCACCTGTCCAATGGCCAACTTCACACGTCCGTCCACATCAAACCCACCAACAAGCAACAGTACCTCCATTATGACAGCTGCCACCCATTCCACATCAAACGGTCCCTTCCCTACAGCCTAGGTCTTCGTGGCAAACGAATCTGCTCCAGTCCTGAATCCCTGAATCATTACACCAACAACCTGAAAACAGCTTTCGCATCCCGCAACTACCCTCCCGACCTGGTACAGAAGCAAATAACCAGAGCCACTTCCTCGTCCCCTCAAACCCAGAATCCCCCACAGAAGAACCACAAAAGTGCCCCACTTGTGACAGGATACTTTCCGGGACTGGACCAGACTCTGAATGTGGCTCTCCAGCAGGGATACGACTTCCTCAAATCCTGCCCTGAAATGAGATCCATCCTTCATGAAATCCTCCCCACTCCGCCAAGAGTGTCATTCCGCCGTCCACCTAACCTTCGTAACCTGTTAGTTCATCCCTATGAAATCCCCAAACCACCTTCCCTACCCTCTGGCTCCTATCCTTGTAACCGCCCCCGATGCAAAACCTGTCCCATGCACCCTCCCACCACCACCTACTCCAGTCCTGTAACCCGGAAGGTGTACACGATCAAAGGCAGAGCCACGTGTGAAAGCACCCACGTGATTTACCAACTGACCTGCCTACACTGTGACGCATTCTATGTGGGAATGACCAGCAACAAACTGTCCATTCGCATGAATGGACACAGGCAGACAGTGTTTGTTGGTAATGAGGATCACCCTGTGGCTAAACATGCCTTGGTGCACGGCCAGCACATCTTGGCACAGTGTTACACCGTCCGGGTTATCTGGATACTTCCCACCAACACCAACCTATCCGAACTCCGGAGATGGGAACTTGCCCTTCAGTACATCCTCTCTTCTCGTCATCCGCCAGGCCTCAATCTCCGCTAATTTCAAGTTGCCGCCACTCATACCTCACC